>NC_134547.1:30903918-31118918 GCF_050624435.1 Tenrec ecaudatus
TTTGCTTTTATCCGAGCAGTATCAGCTGTGTGATTTATCTTTAACCATTTTTTTCACTGTAGGATTAGCATCCCATTCCTTTAGAGCAATGGTTCTCAACTTGTGGGTCGTGACCCCTTTGGGAGTAGACCGACGTTTTCACAGGGGTCACCTGATCCATAACAGTGCAAAATTACAGTTATGAAGTAGCAACAAACATAATTTTATGAGTGGGGATCACCACAGCGTGAGGAACTGTTTTTAAAGAGTGGTGGCAATAGGAAGGTTGAGAACCAGTGCTTGAGAGGCAGGCCAATTAGGCAATGGCCATTGTGCTTGACAGATTAAAGACAGTGAGGCAACTTCTCTTCTCTGCACATATTGTGTTCATCTTTTAAAACTCCTCTCTTGTGCTACTGAATGTACACTGTTCTAATAATATTTCAGTTCTTCAAACACTCTCAGGAATTTCATAATTCACTCACAATATTATGGGGAATATGGGACATAACACAAAGCTGAAACGAAAGACAGTGTGTCACCCTCTGGCTATTTGGCACTTTTTTTACATGATATGTTTACTGACGTAGCAAGCTCAAGGGTATGAAAATGTAGTGTTTCATCAAAAGTATAATGAGTTTTATTAAATGAATAAATAGATATTAAAAGCGTAGTTTTGTCTAATTTTTTACACCTGTGGATGGAATGTATATTACCATGGACACTTAGAATACACAGATAAAGATTAAAAAGAAAAAGGGATGGAAATTGGTGATTGGCAGCTACCCACTTACAGAGAGCCTGAATATAAGAGCCAGTTTAACAAGTGGTTCACTGAACTCAACTCAAATTTAGGAATTGCTTCTGCCAAACTGGTGTGAATCAGCTGATGGCCACCACTGCAGTAAGTCATGGGTAACATTCTCCCTTCATTGAATCTGGACGACTGGGACACAATGTCAAAGCTAATAGGCAGGTGGCGGAATGCAAAAAGGTGTTTGCAGTGTCAGATATTGGCAGTGCATTCATATCCACGCTGTGTATCGACTGCAGGCAAACCAAATGGAAAAGGCAGTTTAATGGGAAATATATATGAACAGGCAACTTACAGAATTCAAAGATAGAAAGTATATAAAGAAATGTTCAAAATCATGTGTAATCAGAAAAATGCAAACTAAAATTATGAGCTATTAGTTGCCAGTACTAGGAAAAATTCAGTAAGAGAATAGTACCAAATACAAGCAGGAAAGAGAAAACAGAGGGGTCCTGTGCACTGAGGGGAGAGCAGACCTTGACATCCCCCAGAAGAGTAATGTCCACTCTTCAGTCAAGGCACATAAACTTAGCCTATTTTTTCCTCTGTCCCCAGCTGAGCAGCAAGCCAACGCACACTTGGCGACTTACTAATTACCAGTCCTTTACGCAGAACTGCAGCTTGGACAGGGCTTGGTGGTCCACGTCATCTCTGTTCCTATTAACATTATCTGCTCCAGTCATTTGTCACCAAGTCAACTCTAAGTCATGTACCGTATGTACAACATAGCCAAACGTGGCCTGATGCTGCATCCTTTTCACAGCCCACTGGATGTTTGAGTTCATTCTGTGGCTGCTGGGTCAAGCCATCCCCCAGAGGCTCTCCCATGCTCACTGGTCCTCGACTTCACTGAACACAATGCTCTCTTTAGTGACTGAAGATCCATCCGGGAGGTGAGTTCGCTGCAAGTGCGTCGAATCATGTTCAGTTGCCATCCACAAAGTTTTCACTTACCGAGTCTTGAAATTAGACATCAGGTTGTTCTTGCTCATCTAACTTCGTCTGGAAGTTCTGCCAAAACTGTCTGCCAGGAGTGACCCTGCTGGTATTTGAGGTGCTGGTGGTGCAGCTGTTGACATCATAGCAACGCTCAAACCATGACAGAGCGCCAAATTGGCAGACAAATGGTGGTGTGGGGTAGCTTAAAAGCTGGGGCTACCTTGATTATTGGAGGCTTGAGTGAATCACCAGAAAGCTCACTCACTCACAGATCCTCTCACTTGATACTATTGGCCAGAATTCTTATAGGGGACCTAGTCATATGGCTGCTGACTCCTACATGGTAGCTCGATCTCAAGAGTGAGTGGTTCCTGAGACCAGGAAGAAGTGAACACATGGCATCTCGATATCCTGGCCTTGAATTGACAGTGCAATGTGCACTACACTCTGTTGATCAAGGAATTTGCAGTAGTGCATTTAGGCTCAAGGGAAAAGGTTATTGACCCCACCCTTAGTAGGATTGTCAAGTTCACATGGTAAGAATAACATATATGTAGGCTATATTGATGGGGTTGTGTTTAGAAAATACAATCTTCGATATCAGGGATTGCACTTGCTAACCATAAGATCAGTGGCTAAACTCGTAAGCTACTACTCAATCTCCTCAATAAAAAGATGAGGCTGTCTGCTCCCATAAATGATCAATTCAATGGCAGTGGGTTTAATGCACTTGAGATATAGCCTATTATAGCGTAATTCTGCCTTTCAGGATTATAACTGAAAAGAATTCTTATTCGGGTCCATCAGGAGATACACGTCAGCAGTATTTCATGGTGTGAAATTGGAAGTCATCATATGCCACACTGACATAGTAGCGCAATGAAATGTACTACACAAATCAGAGTATTACCATGGAGAGTAATGCTCACAGCCTGTAAGTAGCTCGTTAAAATACATACACATCCAGGAGTGGCTCTGTGGTAGAATCCAGATCTTCCAAGAGCGAGACTCAGTTTGTGATATGATGAGATTTAATACTCAACTTTCAAAAATTAGTCAACAAAAATCCAGTGGATCACAATAGACCAACATGCAAGTGTTCGTAAGGATGGCCCAGGACCAGACTTTGTTCCCTTAGCGAGAGTCAGCTGCTAATAGCAAGGTTGCCAGGTATCATCGAATCAGTTCCAACACAGAGCAACCCTACGTACAAAGGAACATCGCTCAATCCTGCTTCCTCTTCACAAGTTTTCCTTTGTATGAACTCACGGCCACAGCCATTGTACTATTTGATCCAGTTGAGTGTCTTACTCATTTTCATCAATGTTCTACCAAGCATAATGTCTTTCTCCAAGAACTAGTCACTCCTGATGGCATGTTATTTCTAAAGATGTCTTAGGCTGGATTCTCCAGAAAATAAAAACAAGTGACTTTTATATATGTATACATAGTTGTAAAGGCAGGCAAGTGCCAAATCCAGCAGATGTCAGACTGAAGGCTTTTCCTGGCTCTGCAGGGGCTGATAAACTCAAGATCAGCAAGTCATGCATCAGGTTCCTGTCTGCAGAGAGAAATGAATCCAAGGACAGCAGGTAAGATGGAAAGGTACTGATGGGATTTTTTGGATCAGAGAGCAATACTGTAGGCTACTGGCTCAAGTCCAAAGAATTAGAGGACATATGATGTGCCAGATACAGAATAATAGACCCAGCCAAGAAATCAAGCAAGCTTTTCCACAGTGCCCACTCATATTGGAAGCAGGCTACACAACCCCGAGGAAATCTCATCTGTGGTTATTACTACACCTTAATAGCCAAACCACTGAGAAACCTATCCCTGCCAAGTTGGTAAGACCTTAAGTATTACATAATAATATTCTGACTATAGTTCATCCAACGCAAATTTGTTCATTCCCTGGCAACCCATGTTATGTTTAATATTCTTCACTTAACATCATAATTCAAGGACACCAATTATTTTCCAGTCTTCCTTATTAACCAGCCAGCTTTCACATAGATACAAGGTGATTGGAAATACCATGGCTTGGGTCTGGGCACCTTACTCTTCAAAGTAACATGTTTGCTTTTTAACACTTTAAGGGGATCTGCATGTAAATAGCTTATTTTTAAAAGATAAATGGAAACACAATAAGATACATATCACAATGTAACTTGCATAAATTTTAAAATACCTGTAAACAAAATTAAAAATGCATATTTTCCAAAAACATTTACAAATAGAATGTACACATTAAATACACTCCATTGCATCTCATGTCGGTGGGAAGGAATGGGAGTGGAGAATGGGAATAAAAGGGAACAAATACTTTTTAAAAAATAAGGAGGATGCAGAATGGACCCAAACTGATGCAGTCATTTGCTTTGTGACAAAGATGTCAAAACAATCTAATGAGGAAATGAGAGTCTTCCCAACAAATGGCCCTGGAATCGCTGAATATCCATATGGCAAAAAGGAACTTCAGCTCTATCTCATGCAACACGTAAAAATTAATTCAAGCCGGATCACCGTCCTAAATGTAAGAGATAAAACTCGAATGCTTTCAGAGAAGAATAGAGAAGACTATCTTTATGCATCGAGAGTAGGCAAAGGTTTCTTTATAGGGCACAGCAAACAACAACCATGCAAGAAAAGCTTGATAAATTATACTTCATTAAAATCATACACCAGTGCTCATCCGTTAAAAAAACAAACAACAACGCAGAGAATGAATACAAGCCATAAACCGGGGGAAATATTTGTAAAACCCATATCTTAAGAAAAGATGGAGGCAAAAGATATGTAAAGAACTATCAAAATCTAATGACAAAGGCATCTAAACCGAACACCAAACTCACGGCCATCGAGCTGATTCTGACTCAGAGTGACCATCCAAGGACAGGGTAAAACTGCTTGGTGGGTTTCTGAGACTATAACTCTATGGGAGTAGAAAGCCGCACTGTTCTCCTGGCCAGTGACCGGTGGATTTCACCTCCTGGCCTTCTGATTAGCAGCCCCACGCAGACCCCACTAGGCCACCAGAGCTCCTTAATAAAAAGATGCAAACCCAATTAAAGAAATGAACAAAAAACTTAAACTGAGAGGTCCCTAGAGAAGATGTGTGGATGGCCAAAATGTACATGAAAGAGTGCTTGTGAACCAATGCACTTTTAAACTGCAGTGAGAGCCCACGTTTCACCCTCGAGGCTGTTCCTTCACCATCAAGTTAATTCTGACTCACGGTGATTGTGCGTGCAGAGAAGAATTGTTCCACAGGCTTTCAAGACTGAGACTGTTTGGCATCCAATCTCTAGGATGCCCCCGTGTTTCCTCGGGATGGGCTTCAACAGCCAACTAGAGTGTCTAACAACATTGAATGTCATCAAGCATGCAGATCAACCATTCTCATCAGATGCTTATGTATTAATGACAGGACATCATTGTTAGGAAAAGTGCTGACATTCTCTTATCAAACTGAGTGTGCACCTAGCATATGACCTGATGATCATATTCTTATTATCATTTAAGGAGAAATAAAACCATATTTGCAGTACAACTTATACATAGTGCTATAGACAATATTGTTGGTAGCTGTAGTTAAGTCAACCTTGGCTCCTGGTGACAACAGACAAAAGGAACTTAGCACTACCCAAGTTGATGCCGTCCATGTGAGGAGTTGCCTATTGGATCAGAGTAACCCAGAGTTTTCTTTGGCTGATTTTGACAGTGGATCACCAGCTCTTTCTTCTCAGAGCTCACTGAAACATGTGACTGTTTCATGACTGTGCATGAGGCATGTTGGTTGGAGATTGGACTCCCACATGGAATGTGAGAATCATATTCCTGAACCACTGATGTCTCATAAGCATTCATAGGAACTTACCTCCTAAACTGAAAATAGCCTAGGACAATACATGAAGCAGACTCTGGTCTATCTCCATAGTGGAAATACTACTTAGCAGTAAAAAAGAAGAAGAAAATCAATAGATGAAATAACACAAATGGATTTTAAAAACATTATGTTGAGTTACATAAAAAGTCCTAACAAAATAGTGTGTTTTATTATTCTATTTATGTACTCATCCAGAGTGGGGAGAACCGATCTACAGTGGAACAGAAAGAAAAGAAGAATGGCTATTCTAGAAATCAGGATAGAAAATGGGCAGGGAAGAGACATTAGGGAACGTTCTTGGATGAAAATAACATTTTATATGATGTCAGGGGTTATGGTTATACAGGTACAAATATTTATCTAAACCCTGCCCTTAGTACACTTACTACTTGTGCATTTCATTGGTTGTAAATTTATATGGAAAGAAAAAAGAAGGAACTGCAAACACACATTGAACCTGGTTAATTATATTCATGCTGAAATAATAACAGGGAGAGGCACTGATTCTGTTATTTGTTTGAAAACACATCAAAAAAAGAATGAATGGGTGGAATTTCGGTTGATGGAGAGATTTTCAATGAATAAACTGTAGCAAAATAGTAAGGTAGAATCTATTTGATAAGCACGGAAGTGTTCATTGTTGAAGACATTGACCTGTGCTGTTTACATTGTTGAGGCGGAATGTGAAAAACAAACCAAGAATGGGGGCTAAGGCAGCAAGATGGTAGAGCACGCAGACATAGGACTAGTACCTGCCACAACAAAAGCTCAAGGAACCAAGTGAAATGGCTATGGCCTGGTACCTTGAGAAAATAATGAGAGTTATATAAAACAAATAATTAGATTGAGAGAGAGAGATGAATAAAGAACCAGAGGATGTACACTGGTACAGATAAGAGCTTGCAACACAGGGAATCCAGGACAGATAGGCCCCTCAGGACCAATGATGAGAGTAGTGACAGCAGGAAGGGAAGGGTAAAGAGGGAGAAAGGGGGAACCGATCACAATGATTGATGTATTGCCCCTCCCCCCAGGAGGATGAACAACATAAAAGTGAGTAAAGGGTGACAGTGGACGGTGTAAGATATGAAAATAATAATAATTTATAATTTAACAAGGATTCATGAGGGAGGGAGGGAGGGAGGGAGGGAGGGAGGGAAAAAACGAGGAGCTGATAACAAGGGCTCAAGTAGAAAGAAGATGCTTTGAAAATGATGATGGCAACATATGTACAAGTGTGCTTGACACAATAATAAGAGTTGTAAGAACCCCAAATAAGATGATTAATTTAAAATGAATCAGGGGAAAAAAGAAGTAGATCAAATACCAATAATATGAATAACTTGAACAGAAACATTGAGCAAGGAGATATGGGAAGTGGTGAATTGTTAACTATCTCAGCACAGTATGACCATTTTGAATGATTGCAAGCAGCATCTCAATCAGGGCAGGAACCAGCCAACAGGCACTGCTTTCCCATGACTTCAGCAGCCCCCATGCAAGTGGACAACAACACTATCAGAATGCTATGCTCTCCGACTTACCCACTCACCTCCTCCCTGGTAACCAGAAGCATGGACACATTCAACCCCAGGGCCCTGACAATCAATGACACCCTTGCACTGTGCTCCTGCTCTGATGGGCCGTCCAGCATGCCCTCTCCCTCCTCCACAGCACTCCCATCAGCACTGTGCTTCCCCAGAGGCTTGAGAGCCTCTCACGGAACAAGGGAGTCATGCTCACCTATACAAAGGCCAGCAGGCTTTCTCTCATGGGTGAGTGGCACATGTACACCACTCCTACATTTGAAGGCTCTAATCCAAACCAAACTCACTGCTCCTAAGTCAATGAGGACTCATAGTGACTCCTTGTGGGTTTCTGAGACTGTAACTGTTTGTGGGAGTAGAAAAACTAGACTTTCCCCTGTAGAGCTGCTGGTGGTTTTGAACTGCCGACCATGCAGATCACAGCTCAACACATACACACTACATCAGCAGGGCTCCTTGCATACGCTCACAAATCATGTGTCCAGCTTTTCAAAGTGGACTAATGCCCAGACCCCACCCCTCCACTCCAGTTTTCTTCCCTCTTGTTTTTCTTTCTTCCTTCCTTTTTTTAAAAAATCAATTAATTTATATTTCTTTTTTGTCATCCCTAGTAGGAAGCAGCAAAAACCACCCACACCAGTCAACCATATTTGACCCTCTTGCCACCCCACTGACTGGACAAGTGCTACCGCCCACTTCTACTTCACCAACAGCAGCCAACCCCAGCCCAGCCTGCCCTCAACTTCTTCACACAAGCAGTGAGCAGAGCGCTGCACACTCAATACCATCCTGTACCATAACCATCAGGAGTGTCTTGGTGAGGATGATGAGGCCCCTAGAGCTGTCATGCCCACTCCACTCAACCAGGTATATCAAAGCAAAAGAAAGCAAAAGCACAGGGAAAGCACACCAAAATACAGGAATACATTAAACACACATACAATGACAAGACAATGTTTCAAAGACAACAGATGATCTTAATTCACACAATGAAACAAGATACAGAGGGTCAAACTAGTGACAGAATCAGAATACAGAATCAGAAAATGTTCCCAGGAAGGTTGTGTTGGTACTACATGATAAAGAATTCAAAAGAATTACAGTTAGAACCTATCAACAGATAAATCAGCAAAAACACAGACAAAAATCTAGAAGAATTCAAGAAAACAGTATAAGAAAAATATGGCAAAATAAATTGAAAATCTTACAAAAACAGCAAATAGAAATCCACAAAATCTAGACTAAAATTTCAGAAGTAGGTAAAGCATTGGGAAAGCAAAGACATAGAAACAAAACAATTGATGATGGCAAAATTCAATATTATGCTTTAATACTAATCACTTAGAGAATAGTCAGAATAAAGAATTACTTTAAAGAAGAAAACTTAAAAATTATATGGGGCATCATAAAAAAGAATTACTTATGTGTGATCAAAATTTTAGAAAAAGGAAGAGAAAAAGTGACATTCATTGAAAGAAAATTTCCCTAATATTGTATCATGAAAAACAAATATGTTCAATGAATCTCAAATAGGATGGACCCCAAAAAAGGAAGGACTAAAGCAACATCAAAATCAAACCTTTCAAAAATCAAAGACAAGGAAAGACTTCTGAAAGCAGTTTTTTAAAAGTCACCTATAAAGGAGCGCCAGTAACACTGAGCTCTGATTTCTTGGTAGAAATTATGCAAGTGAGGTAGTTCATTTATTGTGTCAAACTGGCTGATAAAGACATGTGTGGTTAATGGAAGGGCGGAGGGATAAATGGCTCAATGAGCCTTGCCTTTCTAGTTCTCGGGTCTCTTGATTTGTGATGGTCAGACCAGGGTGCAGCTGCCTTAGCCAGTTCCCTGTTTTAGCTGGCAAGGCTCACTTCCTGTGAGACATCCCTGAGGCCACATGGACCTACCCCGATGCAGCCCTGGGTACAGCACCCCTGTAACAACCATTGCCAGCACAGCGATGCTTACACGTTCACTGACTTGGCTTTCCTTCTGCAGTCGGCATCACTGCGTCTGTTTTGTGAGATGAAGGAGGACTTCATAAATTGATGTTGGACATATGGGTTAATGGGTTAATGTTGGACTTGGGGGCTTGGGCAGCACTGGGTTGGGATGTTTTCTTGATGTGCACTTAGCCGTTATATAATACTCTCTATTATACATGAGTTTCTGTGGATTTGTTTCTCTAAAGTACCCAGACTAATACAGCAAGCAAGAAGGCATATGATGGCATATATAAAACCTGGGGGAAATTGTTAAGCAAGAATTCTATATCCAGCAAAAGTGTCTCTCAGAGCAACAAACCTGCACGGAAGACGCACACCAGCCTGTGCAGCACCAAAAGACCCAAAACAAACAAACAGAGTGTGAGGGGGGTTGGAGTAGAGACCCAAAACCCATCTGTAGACAATGGAACATCCCCTCACAGAAGGGTAACAAGGAAGGGATGAGTAAACCAGGCCACAATATAGCACTGATAAAACACACAATATTTCTCTGGTTCTTTGATGTTTCCTCACCACCACCAACACCCCCTACTATCCTGACCCCAGTCTTGCCTTTCGCTTCATGCTAGACTGGAGCATATACACAGGTACAGATAAGAGTTCATGACACATGAAATTCAGGCCAGATAAACCCCTCAGGCACAGAAATGGGTGTAGGGATACCAGGAGGGTAGGGGGAAGGTGGGCCGTGGAGGGGGAAGGAAAGTGGAACAGACCACAATGATCTACATATAACCTCACCACCGCCGCCACCACCAGGGGAATAAACAACAGAAACCATGGGGGAAGACAGTGGTCGGCTGTAAGATATGAAAATAAAAATAATTTATCCAGGGGTCACAAGGTTGGGAAGAGGAGAGGGAGGGGAAAAAGAGGACCTGATAGCAATGGCTCAAATAGAAAGTAAATGTTTAGAAAATAATGATGGAAATATATATACAAATATGCTTGATGCAATTGATGTATGGATTGTCATAAGAGCTGTAAGAAACCCCAATTAAATAAGCTTTTATTTAAGTGTATCTGAGATACAATGGTAAAACTAGGATATTTCCATACAGGCAGAAATTAATAGAATTTGTCAAGTCCAGAAAAACCTTACCAGAAATACAAAAGGAAGTGCTACAAAGAATGAACAGAGAGCAATCTGATATTAAGGTATTTGACAACACCACATACAAAATAACAAAAGATATATAAGTATCCAAATTAAATTAAAATCACAAAATGAAAATAAGGAAGCAAATATGTGAATTTTTAAATGAGGAAAACTACAAATAAGGAAATAAATGGTACAGTTAGAGAATTTCCAAATGGAAAGGAAGTCAAGATGTTATCAAGACAGAATAGATTATTCTAAACATAGAAAGACACAAATAAATTGCAGAATAAATGCAAAGAAAAATAATAAATGATCTCACCAAAAGAAAAAAATAATCATGAAGATCTAGTAAGCACTAAAACAACAACAATGAAGGGAATGTTTTTAAAAATCATAAACAAAATTAACAAACATATATGGAACAAAGAAATTATAAGCTCTACAAGGAACACACACACGCGCGCGCGCACACACACACACATACACATAGCAAAATGACATCAGTAAATTTATACCTATCGATGATTACACTGAATGTAAGTAGACAGTGAATCAGTCAAGAGAGATTCCTATCCAGTCAAGAAGGGATAAGAAAGCATGGTCCATCAGTATCTGTCTTCAACAGACACACCTTGGACACAAAATCAAAATAAATTAAAATCAAAGGCTAAACCTAAAATAATACGTGGATTAGTCAAAAAGTATTGCTACAGATTTCTAATTCAGATACGCAGAGGTTTATTCTAAATAATGCATGTTTGATTAACATCGGTCTGGAATTGGTGTATGGATGCAGACAAGTTTTCTCAGTATTAAAAACACTTGTAGTCTATAACTAGGGCGCCTTCAAGAAACAAGTTTCAATGAAAACATTGCCTTCTCAAAGGACAGTTAAATGTAAGGCAGAGAAGTTAGATCACAAAGTTATAGACTGTTTTCTGGTATTTCATAGGGATAATCTGGGCAGAGTTTCTTAAATACTACAAGATGATCAAGGAAGTCATTATAAAGAAGTTTTATAAAAATTGGAAAATGCATTAGTGAGAATAAGATTAGGAACATGGGGCCAAATGGATTTTTTAAAAATCAACACGCCAACATACCTGCTTATTCTTAGAGCATAACAAGGACTGTCCTATGAATATTTCATTGAAAACCTTACCCCAATAGCAATACAACCATAATCTTACTCCTTCAAACGTTTTGTTCCCCAACCTCAAAGAGCATTGAAAGGAAATACTGTTTGAGTCCCTAGGAAATGCAAAAACTGCCATTTTGATGGGGGTGTAAATTGAATGTGCAAAACTTTTGACTTGGGGGAGTTTGGAGAGATGGAAACACCACTTTCAGAAATGTATAGACCTAGATGAGGATCTGTAAAGAATCAGTAGTTTCACATATTTGCTATATTTGTTTAATAAAGTTTCTATGGTTTTGTGACAACAGAAAAGCCTAATACAACAGACTTTTAGAAAAAATTAGCATTAATTATATGAAGGACATCAAAGAATGATTAAAAATCTGAGCAGGAGGCCATAATAAATATGCACACACTCAAGAAAAGATCCAAAATACACACTATCAATGAAGGGCAGAGAAACTAGAAAACGACTCCGTAAAAACAGAAGATCTGAACAACATAGTGAACCAGACTGACCTCATAGACATACAGAACAATCCACTCAACAATGTAATATAGATTATTTTCCAGTGTACATGGAACATTCTCTAGAATGGACTATAATTTAGACCACAAAAGAAACACTAACAAATATTAAAACATTGAAATGTTACAAAGTGTGTTTTCAGATGCCGATGTTATTGAGTTAGTCTGGGTTGACCAGAGAAACAAATTCATAGACACTCATATGTGTATAAGAAAGAGTTTTATATACAAAAGCAATTGAAGATTAAGAAAACATCTCAGCCAAGTACAGATGAAGTTCATAAGTCTGATATCAGCCCATATGTCTGACACCAATCTATAAATTCCTCTTCAGACTCAAAAAACACATGCAATGACACCGAATGCAGGAAGATAACAGGCCAGTGAGTGGAAAGTCTTGAGATCCAGTAAGGTCTCCACGTGTCTCCTCCAGTTCCAGGGCTCTGGCTGCACCAGCGTAGCTCCATCAGGCTTGACAGTAATGTCTTGCAGGGAGTCTCTCTGTGTCCTGCTTTAAGAGAGCTATTTATCTCCATGGCGCCTCCAAATGAGGTCATCGAGCTGCGACCTGATTGACAGGCTACTCTACTCCTCCACAAGTTGACATATTATATACTACCACAGTTAACAAATTAGAAACTAACAACAGGACAATCAGAGAAAATAGAAAAAGTATGGAAAATGAATAATATCCTGCTCCTATTTTAAAACTATAGGGTAGTAGAAAAAACACAAAATAAAATAAACTCTTTAACTAATACAAAAATGAAAATAAACCAAACAGTTAAAAACAGAAATCAACAATTGATGGCAAGGATGTGGAGGGATGAGATACTTCATACACTGCCAGCAGAACTACTGTAAAAAACAGCCAGGTATATCTTTTAAAAGCTAGAAATAGAAATAACATATAATCCAATAATCAGAGTACTTCATATATCTCCTATAGACATGAAAGCCATGACACAAGTTTGTATGCATGCCCATGATCATCGCAGCACTGTTTACAGAAGTCAACTGTTAAAAATCACCCATCAGCAGATAAATGGATAAACAAACTATGGTGCAGGCACATGATGGAATGCCTCCATAACGTTAAAGAATAGCAATGAACCTGATACTATGGATGAACCTGTAAGGCCTGAGGAGGAGGATGAAATAGTCCATCACAAAAGCACAAACATCATATCAGACCACTACTATGAAAAATGAAGGGAAAGTTTGCATATATTGAAAAAAACAGTCTTTGGTGGTTATTAGGGGTCCAAAGGAAAGAGAGAATAAGTCATTAACTATAGCAGGGTCTCCAAAATCCATTGACATAGAATCAATGCTGACTCAGCGGCTCTAGAGGACAGGGTAGAACTGGCCTGTGAGTGCCAGAGAAGGTGCCTTCTTTCTCCTTGGCGGAACTTGTGGTTCCCACTGCTGACCTAACTACACTAGGCAGTCCCGTGAGTAAACACTACTAGCCA
Organism: Tenrec ecaudatus; assembly: GCF_050624435.1. Lineage (NCBI taxonomy): Eukaryota > Metazoa > Chordata > Mammalia > Afrosoricida > Tenrecidae > Tenrec > Tenrec ecaudatus. The sequence continues at coordinate 30,917,336 of NC_134547.1, forward strand.
CGTATTAACATGGGTGAAGAGTAAGACAATGTACAATAGGAGATTGACCAAAGTGAAAGAAGCCAGTGGGAGCAGTATAAGAGTTAGAGGCAACAGAGATAAGCAATATTACCTACTTAATTTGGCAAGTGTGGTAATAACAATAATCTATGAATGGATATACAGATACACCAGCAAAACAGGTTTGGGAAAGTAAATAGTACTACACCCTGAGTATGTACCAGGGAGCTTTAGAGATTTTATAGAAAAAAATCCATTTTATTTTAATTACTTTTTTCCATGAATTTTGGAAGCCCTCTTGTATAGACTTGACAAAGAATATTCCTACAAAAAACTGATATGTGCTGCACGTGCATCCATGAATGCAGTTGTGCCTACAGAGATCACATGTGTTGATTTAAACGACCCGCCTTAGTTAGTGCTGGTGTAACAGAAATACCATGTTGGTGGCTTCAAAGAACAGCATTGTTTTTTTCCTCACAGAGCTTAATTCAGTTCCTACTCTATCTATTTCATCTTCTAATAGCCAGCAATCCATAGAGTTTCTACTACTTCTATCTGTCTCTGTGTTGTTGTTAGGTGTGGTCAACTCAGTTTGGGCTCATAGTGACTACAATACTGCAAAAGGTGTGCAACAAAGGAAACGCTGATCAGCCCTGTGCTATCCTCTCAATCATCATATTGCAGCCCATGTTGCAGACACTGTGTCAACCCACTTGAAAGGGTTTTCCTCTCTTTTGCAGCCCTCCTAGTTTCGCACACATGATGTCCTTTCCCGGAGACAGCTCTTTCTTGATAACATGTATAAGGAACATGACACAAGATCCCACAATCTCCATTTCTCAGGAATATTCTGGCTATACTTATTCAAAGACAAACTTCTTTTTGAAACTTGTGGTATTTTCAACATTGTTTGCAACACTATACTTCAAATATGTAACTCTTCTTCGGTCTTCCTTATTCAACAGTCACCTTCCACAGGCATATGATTGAAAACACCATAGGTTGAGTTGGGTGACTTTAGGGCTCAAAGTGACATCCTTGCTCTTCAGTACTTGTGCAGCAGATTTGTCCAACACAATACATAATTTGATTTCTTGACTGCTACTTCCATATGAATTGGTTTTGCTAACCCAGGCTCAAGAGAACAATAAGACATCGAAAATCGATGGCCAGGAGGGCACAGAATTCCTGGTGGGGGTTGATCAAGTACAATGTAGCCAAGATAAAATACTGAGAGTCGAATGAAGGGTGAACATGATTGTGGTAGAGGAAGATAGTAAAAAGAAATAGAGACACAAACTAGGAGACAAAAGACAGAGTGGTACAAATATAGGCATGCATATATATAAATATATAAATAGGGAAATAGTCTATGGATATATGTTTAAATGTTAAGTGTTAAGGTAGCAGATGAGCATTGGGCCTCTACTCAAGTACTCCCTCAATGCAAGAACACTTTATTCTAATAACCTAGCATTTTGTGATGCTCACCTTCCCAACACAATTGCTGAAGACAAAATGGGTGCAAAAGCAAATGTGGTGAAGAAAGATGATGGTGCCTGGCTATTAAAAGATATAGTACCTGGGCTCTTAAAGGCTTGAAGTTAAACAAGCAGCCATCTAGCAGAGAAGCAACAAGCTCACATGGAAGAAGCACACCAGCCTATGTGATCATGAGGTGTCAATGGGATCAGGTATCAGGCATCAGACAACCCAGAACAAAAAATATATTGATGCCAATGATGGGGTCTTAAAGGAGACCCAAAGCCCATCGGTAGACAGTTGGACATTCCCTCACAAAAGGGTCACAAAGAAGGAATGAGTCAGCCAAGGTGCAGCATAGCACCGACAGAACACACACATTTCTCTAGTTGTTTGTCTGTTTTTTTTATCATTTTAATGGGGGCTCTCAAAGCTCTTATAACATTCCATGCATCAATTTTATCAAGCATATTTATATATGTGTTGCCATAATTATTTACAAAACATTTTCTACTTGAGCCCTTGATATTAGCTCCTCTTTGTTAGCCCCCCTCCCTCCCCCACCCTTCTACCCCTATGAAACCTTGATCAGTTATATATTATTATTATTATTATTATTATTTCATATCTTACATTGTCTATTGTCTTCTTTCACCCACATTTCTGCTATTCATCCCTTCTTGGGGCTGGGAGGCTATGTATTCATCCTTGTGATGGGTTCCCTTTTTCTCCCCCTTCCCTCTCTATGACCATCCTCCTCCCCTCATGATGCCACTACTGTTCCTGAGGGGTTTATCTGTCTTGAATTCCTTGTGTTAAGAGCTCTTATCTGTACCAATGTGTGTTCCTTGGTCTAGCCAGATTTGTACGGTATAACTGGGTCATGGTAGTGGGGGGTGTGCGGGAGGAAGCGTTCAGAAACTAGAGGAATGATGTGTGCTCCATCCATGCTATACTGCACCTTGGCTGAATCATCCCTTCCTTATAACCCTTCTGTGGGAGGATATCCAACTTTCTAGAGATAAGCTTTGAGTCTCCACTCCAAACCCCTTGTTTGCATCGATAAAGTTGTGTTTTGGATCTTTTGATACCTGATACCTAACACCTCATGATCACACAAGCTGTTGTGCTTCTTCCTTTGGGGTGATTATCAAAGAATGCCAGGTTATTAGAACAAAGTGTTCTTGTGTTAATGGAGGCCTTGAGTAGAGGTCCAAACTCCATCTGCTATGTTAATACTTACCATATAAATATATGTACCTTGGTCTCTATCCTTTTCATATATTTACATGTATACCCGCCTATATAAATAGATTTTGCCTCCTATTTTTCCCTTCTATTTCCTTTCACCTTCCACCTTTGGGTCTGAAAGGAGACCCAAAGTCCATCTATAGACAGTTGGACATTCCCTCACAAAAGATTCACAAAGAAGGAATGAGTCAGCCAGGGTTCAGCATAGCACCAACAGTACACACAACATTCCTCTAGTTGTTTTCTTTAAATCATTTTATTGGGGGCTCTTACAGCTATTATAAAATTCAATACATCAATTATATGAAGCATATTTGTACATATGTTGCTATCATCATTTTTGAAACATTTTCTTTCTGCTTGAGCCCTTTTTTCCCTCCCTCTTCCACCTTCCTACCCCAATGAATCCTTGATTAGATATATGTTATTAGTACAAGAGATATCTTGTTGTACCCTTATCCTTAAGTTTGTTGGCTACCCATCCCCCTCCTCTCCCATGTACTCTGGAACCGCTGGTCCTGTTGTTTTCTCCTCAGGATTGTTCATCCTACCTATCTTATATAGATAGACATGGGCAAAAGAAAAAGAAAAACAAACAAACAAACAGAGCAAAACCAAAAAGCCAATAGCTAGTTCCAGGTCTGTCTGGTGACCCTTATGTGTGCTTTCCAATCAAGTCTGCTGAGGCGCCAAGCCCTGTCCCCTGAGTCAGAAGTCTATTTTCAGAATTCCTCAGGGACTTTGATACTTTGCTCTCCTTGCTGCCCTGGTGCATTCCCTTTGTGTTTCACTCGCTGTGCATGGGGCAGACCTGGCACACTTTCCCCAAGGTGTCTCCAGTGTTTTTCCCTATAGCGCTATGGGTTAGTGAGGGAGCATCCGTCTGGTGGTAAGGGCTGGCCCTACAGTCCTCTGTGTGCAATGGCTGCTCTGAGCAGGGATGTCATCCCTGGGGCTTTGTTGGCCATGATGAGATCCACTCTTTCTCTCTCCCTCTTACTTTGCTCCCTTGTGGTCTGGGGAGAGACCCGCCTCTATCCCTGGCCTATATCTTCAATTCCGTTCTCTGTATTGCCTTCTTCTGTGGAGGGCATCAACATAGCTTGGCTCAGGCCTGGACCCATCTTCCTCTCTGCTAGATCACGGCTATATGCCAGTGTCTTGTCCTCAAAGCTTGGTGCTCTAGGGTGGGGTATGGTCCCTCTCTCCTCTAGTTCTTTAATGCTTCCTCTACACCAATATCTAGTTCTACCTTACAAATCCAGCTAGACAGGAACATGTACACTTGTACAGATAAGAGCTCTCGACCCATGGAATCCAGAACAGATAAACCACTCAGGAAGAGGAATGGGAGTAGTGATACCATGAGAGTTGTGCGAAGATGGGGAAGAGAGGGGAGAATCAAGAAACCGTCTATAATGATTAATGTATAACCTACCCCCCTGGGGATGAACAACAGAAATGTGGGTGAAAGGAGACAATGGACACTGTAAGATATGAAAATAATAATCACTTATCATTTATCATGGGTCCTTGAGGGTGCAATGATGGGGGAGGAAAAGAAACAAGAGGAGCTATACCAAGGGCTCAAGCAGAAAAAAAATGTTTTGAAATGATGAACATATGTACAAATGAGTATGATAAAATTGATGTGTGGATTGTTGTAAGAGCTGTAAGAGGCCCCGGTAAAATGATTTATTAATAAAATAAAATTTTAAAATAATTGGTTGTAGATCCAAGTAAGATGAAATCTGTGTTAGGCAGGGTTCTCTAAAGAAACAAAACCAGGGCACTTATGAATATGTATGTGTGTGTACATATACACACACATACATACACACATATAGATATATACAGCGCAAAGGAATATAAAAGCTAATTAGTCCACACAGCAGTACAGAGTGTTCAGTTCAACTCCTGTAGATCAGTCAATATACTGGAAGTCCTTCACCTCATGAGGTCTACAGAGTCCAAGATCAAGGACGCAGAAAGCTAAGACATTGAAAGAAGAATCTGTGCTGAGAGGCCCCATATCAAGAAACTCAGACGGGTCCAATGTTACACTCTTCCACCAGTATCCCACACCTTTAGTAGCCATTTCCAGGGGGCATTCCCCAGGCTTCTGCTTGTATATATTAGAAAACTCAAGCAGATTTTTAAGAGCACAGCGCACTTCTTCCTGAGTCATCATCTGAACCTCACCTTTAGGAACTTCCTGAGACTTAATTCTAGTTACAGGTCTAAAGGAAATAATGGGTGGTGGGGGTGTTTCTTGCAATACTTCCGCAGGAAATGCTACAAATACAGCCCAACCTGGTATTTCCCCTTGAACAGTTTGGTTAATCTGCTCAAATGTGAGTTGTTTTACTGATAGTGGATTAATCCCTTCAGGTGGAGGGGTGGCTCTATTGACTGGGGTGGCTCAATCAACTCTAGGGGTTCAATATACTCCATTTCTGGATCATCAGCCCATATGTTTCCATCCCATGTTTCAGGGTCCCAATTCTTTCTGATTAATGCCCTTACTGTAATATCAGACATTGTCTAGACCTGCAATTCGGCTGTTGCTGTAATTCAGCTACTCGTTTGATGAAACTCTGGGTTTGGTTTTGGCAATGTCAGCTCTATTGCTAGAGGAGAGAAGACCTCCTTTGTAGCACATGCAGAAGCTTTTAGATCTGTTATTCAGCATTTGAGACGTGTTTCTGAGGTTCTGAGATTATCCCTTTCCTTGATCACATTTTCTATTGTAAGGAGGACCAGCCAACCAACTTCCTTATACTTCTCATCCTGACAAAACTGCTGGAATATATCACACAATCACCCAGAGCTACTCCTATCACCAGCACTTCATCTATTGGTGATGATATTGTGGTTATTAGCTTTTTGACTTCACACCATGGATTAACACTAATAGTGACACTATTAGTGACTACTAATAGTGACAGACTTATCCCTGCCTTTAGGGGTAGAGACCGAATTATCAATGCTGTTAAGCTAATCAGGCTAGTGAACTAATTTGAGAAGCCTATATTTATTATCTTGTTTCTCTAGAGAACCCTGTCTAACACAATTGGTACCAAGAGTGGGATACTAGAAAAACAAATCATAAAGAGGTAGAGTGGATCCTTGTGAGACCTCTGCTGCATGATAATTCTTCTTCTTTGGCTAGAAAGAGGTCAGATATATCCATGCAGTATACCGCATTGTTTTCTGGAAAGAACATGGTAACTTAAAGTTTTGGTCATTCTCTGCTTGTTGCCTTCGCTATTCCTATTTGAAATGGAAAAAATTAATATGCTTAATGTATATTTTGAGCTCAGAGGGTGAAATTGCCCCTGAAATGTCTCAGAGACCATGATGTTTAGTGAAAATGACTGACAGAAGGTCAAAATGACTGACAAAGTCTGGCCCTGGCTTGTTGCAGTCAGAAGTCTAGGGACATATTTTGTATCAATGGAATAGTTTAGATAAGGCTTAAGATAAGCTAAATAAGGATTGAACTTGACAGTTTGGAGAATTGAGTTTTTTAAAAAAGAATTGAGTGTAGTATCTGATTCTACTTTGTTAATACTGATTTCTTCTGCTTACTATTATTGACATAATGATTGATAGAAATGATTGATAAAAATATTGAAAGTATGAAAACAGAGAGCTTGTAAGCCCACTTGCCTTGACCATTAAAACTTGATCTTTAAATGGGTTTAGGACAAGCCTGCAAAGAAGACTCAAAAGACAAGCTCCACCAGTGTTCTGAGTACTCAGGACCTTTGAAGAGGAAGAAACTTGCCTAGGGGGCTGTTGACAGATTGAAGGAAGAAAAGCAAAAAAAGAAAAAAAGGGAACTCTTTGGATTTTTGAATTTTGAACTAGTGGTTTGTGCTTGAGGCTGGAAAAATATGGAACTATGAAGAAATGCTCCTCTGTAGGACTGAATGTAAAAGGGAGACCATGGGCAGGCTGAAATGCTTGCTAGGTGACCACCTGGATCTACTTATTGAGTGGAAGTGAGAGAAATGAAATAATAAAGAGATTAGTTGAGTCTGGTCACTAATAACCATAACTGTGGACCTGGTTCACAGGGACTAGAGAAGGAAACAAGAATGGGTTGACTAGTCTGAAGTTCATGACCTAGACCAAGGAAGCTAGAGTTGTTGAGAATTTTTTATGGGGCCCATTGTCTAAAGGCAAGGCAGTCAATGTGCACCTTGGTGAGGCTAAGTGAGGCAGCCCACATTGAGTTGACAAGAACCGGACCAGATGAAGAGAAGATTTTTGAGCCTGTGGACTGGTACATTTTACTATTGACTTTATGGGTGACCTGTCCTGATTTGACTTTGTTTATGGATGCAGACTTCACACAATTACAACTGGAATGACGATTCTTCAAATCAAAGATTAGGATTGTCGCCTCCTAAGAGCACTGGGTTGATGTAAGTGGGCAACTTAGAATTTGGAAACCCAAAATGGGGGGATAAAAGCATGAAGTGGTTAGCTTACAAACTTTCATAAGTAGTGAAATATATTCATAGGATTATGGTGTAGGTGTTCACTTAGCTGCAATTGTTAAGCATGCAATATTTTTGTGTTGTTCAATATCAAATATTATGTTTAAGTGAAGCTTTGGCACATATTGAGTTGCGTGCATTTTAGTTTTACCCTGTTAGGTACAGCTATGGTTTTATTATTGGTTGTTTGAAAATTATATATGGCTAAAGAGTTGTGCAAGAGTATCAACTTGACAAGAGATGGTCTGTGGCAGCTACATAATGTCTTGTCAACTTACGGAAGTGGGTGGAGTCTAGCCTGTCAATCAGGTCGCAGCTTGATGATCTCATTTTGGAGGCACAAATAGAGATAAATAGCTCGCTGGAGGCCAGATACAGACAGACTCTCTGCTTGGTATTCCTGATGACAGGGCACATGAAGCTAAGCTAGAGCCCTGGAGCTGGAGGAGCCATGTGGAGACCCATGCCAGTGCTGAGATGCTTACATCTCCCCTGGATCCACAAGACTTTCCACCCACTGGCCTGTGATCTTTCTGCATTCAGCATTATTGCATGTGTTTCATAAGTTTGAAAAGGAATCTATAGATTCGTATCAGACATGTGGGTTAATATCAGATTTATGGACTTAACCGTGACTGGGCTGGAATGCTTTCTTAATGTACAATTGCTCTTTGATATAACGTTCTCTCTTACACACATATGAGCCTCCCTGGATTTATTTCTCTAGTCAATTCGGGCTAACACAAAAAACTTGACAAATTCCATCTTTTTTCTATTTATCATGATATGTTCTGTAGGTTCAGTCGTGAGGATTTTGATTTTCTGTACTCTGAGTTGTATCCATAAGAAAGGTTGCAGTCCTTTCATTTCATCAGCAAGCAGGTTTGTGTCATCTGCATATCACAGGTTGTTAAAAAGACTTCCTCCAATTCTGATGCTTCATATGATGAAAGGATACAACCTTGATGCACACCTTTCTTGATTGTAAACCAAGCATTATTCCCTTGTTTAGTTCGAAGAACTGCCTCTGGTCCATGTACAGGTCCGTTGTACATGAAGTGCTCTGAAATTCCAATTTTTCTCAGTGTTCTCCAGTGGGTGCTATGATCCACACAATCAATTATGAAGCTCCTTGTGTCATCTTACTATTCATTAGGTTTTCTCTTATTAGTGTTCAGTTGTGTTTATCAGGGTTGACTAGAGAAACAGATCCAGAGACACTCATATGTGTATAAGAAAGAGCTTTATAAAAAAAGAGCAGTCCAGATGAAGTCCATAAGTCTGATATTAGCCCTTATGTCTGATACTAGTCCATAAATTCCTCTGTAGATTCACGCAGCACATGCTATGATGCTGAATGCAGGAAGATCACAGGCCAATGGATAGAAAGTTGTGTGGATCCAGTGGCAGTGGCAGCATCTCAATGTTGGTGCAGGTCCCCACATCTCTTCCAGTGCTCTGAGATTCTCAACAGCAGGAAAGGGAAGACAGAGAGAGTGTGTGTCTGGCCTCCAGTGATTAACAGGATAGACTCTACCCCTTCCTTCAAATCTACAGGAGATTCTGTAACTGCCATATCAATGAGTCAAATCTATTCTTGAGTTGTTCTCAAAATTCAGGAGGGCTGTACTCAAGGTTGGATTTTGGATCTTATGGTCTTGGTTAATCTTTAACTTCAACCAAAACTTGTATATGAGCAACTCATGATCTGTCCATATGCACCCCCTGGCTGCATTTTGGCTGATGGTGAGCTTCTCTCCTTCATCTCTTCCTACCAAACCCAAAACCAAACTCACTTCCATTAAGTCAATTCCAAGTCAATTCTGACTCAAGGTTCCTTTCTTCCAACAGATGTAGTCAATTTGATTCCTGTGTATTCCAGGGAGTGAAGCATAGTCGTCATTTAAATTGTTCGAAATGGTGTTTACAATGCAGAAGCCATTGGTCTTACAAAATTCTAGGATGGGATTTCCAACTTCGTTACTATCACTAAGGCCATATTTTCCAACTACTATTCCTACTTCGTTGTTAACAACTTTCATAGCACAACCACATCACAACAATTATCAATGCATCCTGATTGCATACTTGATTAATTTAAGATTGAAGATTTGTTCAAATTCTTCATGTTTTTTTCATCACCAGCTTTAGTGGTTAGTGTGTAAATATGAGTTACAGTGGCAGTAACTGCACTTCTTTATATGTGTGTAGATATCATAATATCTGAACATCGTATTTCAAAATAGGTCTTGAAATTTCTACTGCATTGGGTGTGGAGCCGTTCCTCTTGAATCTGGCATTCCTGACACAGTAAGCCATATTATTTTCTGATTCCAAATGGCCAGTAGCGGTCCATTTCAGCTCACTAAGGCCTAGGATATCAATCTTGCATTCCATTTTTTGTTTTTGTTTTTAGTTATTTTATTGGGGACTCATACAACTCTTATCACAATCTATACATACATCAATTGTATAAAGCATATTTGTACATTCATTACCCTCATCATTCTCAAAACATTTGCTCTCCACTTAAGGCCCTGGCATCAGTTCCTCATTTTCCACCCACCCTCCCCGCTCCCCCTTCCCTCATGAACCCTTGATAATTTATAGATAATTATTTTGTCACATCTTACACTGTCCAACATCTCCCTTCACCCACGTTCCTGTTGTCCATCCCCCCAAGGAGGATGTTATATGTAGATCCTTATCATCGGTTCCCCCTTTCTACCACACCCTGCCTCTACCCTCCCAGAATCATTACTCACACCATTGGTCCTGAAGGGATCATCTGCCCTGGATTCCCTGTGTTTCCAGTTCCTCTCTGTACCAGTGTACATCCTCTGGTCTAGTCATATTTGTAAGGTCAAATTGGATTCATTATTTGGGGGGTAGGGAGCAGAGGAATCATTTAGGAGCTAGAGGAAAGCTGTATGTTTGATCGTTGCTACATGAAACCTTGACTGGCTCATCTCCACGCCATGACCCTTCTGTAAGAGGATGTCCAGTTGCCTACAGATGGGCTTTGGGTCCCTACCCCGTACTCCCCCTCATTTACAATGATGTGATTTTTTTGTTCTGATGATGGCTGATACCTCATCCCTTTAATACCTCCTGATCATACAGGCTGGTGTGCTTCTCCCATGTGGGCTTTGTTGCTTCTGAGCTAGATGGCTGCTTGTTTACCTTCAAGTCTTTAAGACCCCAGACACTACATATTTTGATAGCCAGTCATCATCAGCTTTCTTCACCTAATTTGCTTATGCACCCGCTTTGTCTTAAGTGATCATATCAGGGAGGTGTGCACACAATGATATGATTTTTTGTTCTTTGATGGGTAATAACTGATTGCATCAGCACCGTGTGATCACACAGGCTAGTGTGTTACTTCCATGGGGGCTTTGTTGCTTATGAACTAGATGGCTACTTGGTTACCTTCAAGACTTTAAGACCCTAGACACTATATCTTTTGACAGCCAGGCTCCATCAGCTTTCTTCACCACATTTGCTTATACACCCGCTTTGTCTTCAGCAATTGTGTTGAGCATCATGGAATGCCAGTTTAATAGAGCAAAGTATTCTTGCATTGAGGGAGTACTTGAGTGGAGGCCCAATGTCCATCTGCTATCTTAATACTAAATCAATAAATATATGTACATAAATCTATTTCTCCATCGTCATGTATAAATATATTTACATATGTACATGCCTTTATTTAGACCTCTATAAATGCCCTTTGCCTCCTATCTCTTTGTTATTTCCTTTGACTTTCCTCTGGTCCCACTATCATGCTCAGCCTTCATTTGAGTTTCAGTAATTTCTCTCTGATAGATTACCCTTGATCACGCCCTACCAGGTCTCTTCACCACCAATTTGAATCACTTGTTGTTCCCTTGTCCCTGGGTTTGTTAACACCACTTCCTTTACCCTCACCTCCCCTTCTCCCATGTCCCCACAGAACTGTTGTTCCGTTGTTTTCTCCTCCATATTGTTCATCCAGCCTATCTTATTTAGACAGACCTTTGTAGATAATAACATGCACAAAAACAGGACAGAATAAAACCAAGCAACAAAAGAAAACAACAAAAAAAACAAAACAAAAAGGCAATGACAAACAAAACACAACAACAACAAAAAAGAAAAGCCTGTAGTTCACGGACTATTTATGGACCTTTAGGACTGTTTTCCAGTAGAGGCTGATGGGGTGCCAAGCCCTGGCCCCAAAGTCTATTTTTGGTATTCCCTGGGAACTTCATTGTTCTGTTGCAAACTTTTAGTGTTTTGTCTCAGTGTGGTGGGATCAGATCGGGCGCAATTCCCACACTGTGTCTCCAGTGTTGTCCCCTGTAGGGCTATAGGTCAGTGAGGGATGGCGTGTCTCATAATGGGGCTAGCCATATGGTCTTCTCTGTAGATTAACTGCTCTGAGCACATCTTTACTATATTGAGTCTTCCAATCCATGAGCATGGGATCTTAGGGTTTTTTTAGATCACTCTTGATTTCTTGTAATAGTGTTTTGTAGTTTTTCTCATATAGATAATTTGTTCTTTTAGTCAGGTATATCCCTACATCTTTCAATTTGAGTTTAGCTATTGTGAAGGGTACCACCTTTTTTGATCTCTTCTTCTGTGGTCTTATCTGATATGTATAAAAACCCAATGGATTTCTGTTATTATCTTGTATCCTGTCAATCTGCCAAACTCCTCGATTGCTTCCATCCTCCCTTTGTGGGGTTTTTGGGATTTTCCATATATAAAATCAGATCATCTGCAAATGAAGGTAGTTTTTTCTCTTCTTCCCCAGATGAATACCTTTGATGTCTTTTCTTTGCTTTATACTGTTAGCTAAAACCTCTAGTATGATGTTAAATAAGAGTGGGGACAAGGGGTGTCCTTGTCTGGTCCCCTTTTGAAGTGAGATTGTGTTCTTCTTTTTTCCATTGACTACCATGTTTGATGTTGTTTTGTTCATATATAGCTTGCATTGTCTTGAGGAAGTTTCCTTCCATTTCTGTCTCCCCAAGTGTTCTAAACAGAAATTGGTGTTGGGTGTTTTTGAATGCTTTTTCTGCATCTATTGATATTATCATGCAGTTCTTATCATTTTTCATCTCAATGTGGGAAATGATACAAATGGTCTTTCTTATGTTGAACTGTTCCTGCATCCCTGGTATGAATCCCACTTGATCATTGAGAATTATTTGTTGTATATACTTTTGTATTTGATTGGCCAGTATTTTGTTAAGGATTTTTGCATCGATGTTCATTAGAGATATTGGTCTGTAGTTCTCAATTTTTGTGGGATCCTTGAGCCTTTGGGTTATCAGAATTATACTAGCTTCATAGAAGGAGTTTGGGAGTTTGCCTTCTTTTTCTATGTTCAGGAAGTGTTTGTGTAGGATTCGTGTTAGTTCTTCCATAAATACTTGGTAAAATTCTCCAATGACGCCATCTGGTCAGGGTTTTTTTTTTGTTTGTTTTTTTAATCACTTGATAACCTGTCTATTTCATCTATTGCTATGGGTCTGTTGAGATTCTTGACGTCCCTTGGGGATAGTCTAAGGAGGGATTGTTTTTCCAAGAATTTGGCCATGTATTCCATGCTATTGAATTCATTGGGGTACAGTCCTTCGTAGTACTGTGTAATTATTCTTTTGATTTCATCAGGGTCTGTTGTAATGTCCTCTTTCTTTTTTTAAAATAAAAAAAATCATTTTATTGGGGACTCGTACAATTCTTATCACAATCCATACATCCATCCATTGTGTCCAGCACATATGTACATTTGTTGCCATCATCATTCTCAAAACATTTGCCTTCTACTTGAGCCCTCAATATTGGCTGCTCATTTTCCCCCTCTTTCCCCACTCCCCCCCTTCATGAACCATTCATAATTCATGAATGAGTATTATTTTGTCATATGTTACACTGTCTGACATCTCCCCGTGCCCTCTTCTATGCTGTTCATCCCCCAGGAAGGAGGCTATACATAGATGCTTGAAGTCGGTTCCCCCTTTCTACCTCATATTCCCTCTACCCTCCAGGTATCAGCGTCTGTTGTAATGTCCCATCTTTCATCCTTCATTCTTGCTATTGAAATTTGTTTCCTCCTTTCTTTGACTAAGTTTGCCAGTGGTCTGTCAATTCTGTTTATCTTTTCAAAGAACCAACTTCTAGCAGCATTCATATTTTCCATAATTTTAGTATTTTCCCTCTCCTGAATCACAGCCCTGCTATTAGAACGATTGTCCTGTGACTCTGCTCTAGTTGTAAATTTTGTGCCAGTGTATCAATCACAAGTCTCTCTTCCTTTTTCAGTTGTGCGTGTATTGCTATGAAACTTCTTCAGAAAACTGATTTTAGAAGTGTCCCATAAGTTATGGTATGTTGTGTTCTCATTCTCATTGGTTTCTAGAAATTTCCTAATTTCATCTCTGATCTGTGCCAGTATGCACTCCTTTTGCAGTAGAGAGTTATTCATCCTCCAATTGTTTACTCTTGTTTTCTTCATAATTCTTTTGTTGATTTCCAGCCTTATGGCACAGTGGTCAGAGAGATAAGTCTGTATGATATCAATGTGCTTAAATTAATGTAGATTTGCCTTATGACAAAGCATGTGGTCTTTCAGAATGTAAAATGTGGGCTTGAAAATAATGTGAATTCTTTTTGTATTTGGATGAAAAGCTCTGTAAATATCTATCAGGTCAAATTGTCTAATTTTAGAGTTAACTCTCTAGCCTCTTTGTTCAGTTTCTTTCCCTGTGATCTATCTTTCTCAGAGAGAGGCATCTGGGGTCTTAAAGGCTTGAAGGTAAACAAGCTGCCATCTAGCTCAGAAGCAACAAAGCCCACATGGAATAAGCACACCAGCCTGTAAGATCACAAGGCGTCGGAGGGAGCAGGTATCAGGCAACATCAGAACAAAAAATCATGCATTGTGAATGAGGGGGAAGTGTGGAGTGGAGACCCAAAGCCAATTTGTAGGCCACTAGATCCTTACAGAATGGTCTCAGCAAGGAGATTAGCCAATCAGGGTGTGATGCAGCAACAATGAAACATACAACTTTCTTCTAGTTCCTAAATGCTTCCTCCCCCCCCCCCCACTATCATGGTCCCAATTGAACTTTACAAATATAGCTAGACCAGAGACTGTACACTGGTACAGATAGGAACTGGAAACAAAGGGAATCCAGAGTGAATGATTCCTTCAGGTTCAGTTATGTGAATGGCAATACTGGGAGGGTGGAGGAAAGGTGGGATGGAAAGGGGGAAACAATTATAAGGATCTACATATAACCTCCTCCCTGGGGGACGGATAACAGGAAAGTGGGCGAAGGGAGACGTGGGATGGGGCAAGATATGACAAAATAATAATTTATAAATTATCAAGGGTTCATGAGGGAAGGGGAAGCGGGGAGGAAGTGGAAAAAAGAGGATCTGATGCCAGGGGCTTAGGTGGAGAACAAATGCTTTGAGAATGATGAGGGGAATGGATGTACAAATGTGTTTTACACAATTGATGTTTGGATTGATGGTGATAAGAATTGTATGAGGCCCTAATACAATGATAAAAAAGAGAAAGAAACTGGGGAGAAAGAGACACAGAGGCTGGTATAAGATATGAAAATAATTACAATTTATAATATATCAAGGGGTCACGAGGGTGGGAAGGGGGAGTGGAGGAGAAAAAAGAGGAGTTGATTCTAAAGGCTCAAATAGAAAGTAAATGTTTATAAAATATTGATGGAAACCTGTGTACAAATATATTTGAAACAACTGATGTATGGATTGTTATAAGAACCCCTAATAAAATGATCATTGGGGGGAAAAGTCACTCACTATAGTTGTAGATGTTGTGATTTCTTTTTCATCTTTTGGAACGTTTGGTTGACGTATTCAGCGGGTCTTTGTTTTGGGGTATATATGTTTAAAATGCTTCGTGGTTCTTTGTCTACTGTTCCCTTGAGTATTATATAGTGTCCCTTCTTATCTCTTTTTATTGTTTGCACTTTGAGGTTAATTTTATCCGAGATTAGGATTGCTACCCCTGCCTTTTGGAATTGCTGTTTCCTTGGTATGATTTTCTCCAACCTTTGATTCCCAGCCTTTTTTGGTCTATATCCCTTGAGACGTGCCCCCTGTAGGCAGCAGATGGATGGGTTTTGTTCTCTAAGTCAGTGTGCTGACCTCAGTCTTTTAATGCCTGAGTTCAATCCATTGATATTCAGGATTATTATCTCCATCTGTGTACTTTTTGATGTCATCTTATACCTTTTGTGTTGATTGTTTTCCTACCTTCCTTACTTATTAGTGTGTTGTGCGTGTGTGTGCGTGTGTGTTATTCTTGACTCTTTCCATCCTAAAGCCAATACTATCTTGGGGTCTATTTTCTCTTTGTTGCCCTCTCGGTGAGGTTGTTCTATGTAACAGTCCCTTATTTATGCTTGGTGGGTGTTCTTCTGCCCATACTGGGTCTGCAAGGATCTTTCGTAAGGCTGGGTTTCTTCTAACGAATTCTTTGAGTTTTTCATTGTCTGGGAAGACTCTAACTTCTCCTGCTATCCTGATCGATAATTTGGCTGGGTAGAGTATCCTTGGATTTGTATTGTTTCCATTCAGTTTTTGGAATATGTAACTCCACTCTCTCCTCTTCTTCATAATTTCTGATGATATGTTTGAGCACATTCTTATTTGGGAACTTTATATGTGATTGCTTGTTTTTTTCCTAGCTGCTCTTATGATTCTCTCCTTTTCTTCAAAGTTAGATAGTTTGACTACTGTGTGTCTTGGTAACTTCTTGGATTCAGTCTAGCTGGTGTTCTTTCAGCCTCCTGAATGGTTGTCTGGTTTTCATTCATTAAGCTGGGGAAGTTTTCCTCCAAGAATTCTTTCACAATTGTTGGAGATCACTTCGCTGTTGTGTCTTCCTCCAGTAATCCAATTATCCTGATGTTGTTCCTATTCATAGCATCAGACATAGCTCTTAGATTTTCTTGAGCTACTCTGATGATCTTATTCGATTTGTTCATGTTTGTTAAAGTCTGCTTGGCTGTCCTCCAAGTCACTGCTGAGTTTCTCTGCTTCCTCCAGTCGATTCTCAAGGTCCATGAGTCTACTACTAGTTTGTTATCTCCTCCCTAACCTCCTGTATTTCCCTTTGTTATGGACTTTATCTCATCTATCATTTCATCCTTTTCCTGTATCGTTTCCTTCATATCCTGTGTGACTCCAAGCAGCGTTCTGAAATTTTCTTTCTGTCGCAGATCAATGTCTGCTACTCTGTGAAAATCATTAGGTTCAGGATATCTTCTGGCATTGCCTTTTGATTATCCTTTTTTTTTCCCGTTGAGGTTGTTTGGGCTGATTGCTGTTT
This sequence comes from Tenrec ecaudatus, assembly GCF_050624435.1. Taxonomy (NCBI): domain Eukaryota; kingdom Metazoa; phylum Chordata; class Mammalia; order Afrosoricida; family Tenrecidae; genus Tenrec; species Tenrec ecaudatus. The sequence goes on from NC_134547.1 coordinate 30,933,950, forward strand.
GCATTGTGTGGTTTTATAGGAGCCAGGTGCCATTTTCCAGGGAGTCGAAGAGTACTAGCTCTCTGAGAGACTCATAGGAATGATTCTTTGAAATGCCTACAGCTAATTTCACTATGGAATTAGCCTACCAGTTTATCCTCCTGTGGCTTCACCATCAAGGGGAGTGCCCTAGAGGCTGGTGGGTTGCATACTTGGGTGTAGAACACCACAAATGGTGGGAGGAATCTCCCTGGCCAGGTAGATCACTGTGGAGGTTGGGCAGAGATTCCTGCAGCAGCTTGGAATATTGTCAAAGGTTGACCGAGCTGCCTTAGGACATGTGAGGAATTAAGCTAGGCAGGAAGATGTTCCCTCAGTCATGTGGGGCAACAGTGGAAAATGGGAGCTCCCTAAGCCACACAGGCAGGAATTCCCTGGTAAAAAGTTGGGCAGAGTATCCCCTGTTGGAAGTCAGCTGGGCTTTCTCCAGCCTTGGGCTAGGTTGCACAGGGTGGAGCTCACCTAACTGTGTGGGGGGCACGCATAATGTTCTAGGCTAAGGGGATTGGTCTGGAGGTCAGCAATGGTGTGTGAGAGAACAGGAAAGATATAAAGAGGAGAAAAAATAAAAACTTAAGCCCACTGAGACTGTGGGGGGATAGAGAGAAGAGAGGGGAGCAAAAGTAATATAACTGAGCCCTGATCCCTGCCATGGGGCTTCAAGGATTTAAACCCTTTCCTGAGGCAATGCCAATCTGTGGCTGTGTTAAGAAAAAGCCCCTGTGCCCGCTCCAAATGGTACCGACTCTGGCCGAGACAGTGGCAGAGCTAAGGTCTAAACCTAGCGGCGCTCCACTGTGGTAAGCCAAAAGCCTCCAGCCCCTCAAAACCATATGGACCTGTGTTTATTTATCTTTCTGTTGCTCCTCCTGTGATCCAGCAGTGTTGAATTTCCCTCTTTGTAACTCTCCTGGGCTGATTTCTATGGAGTCCCTCCAGTGCATGTTATTCAGTCGCAATCATCCTGAAGTCCTCTTCTGATTTCTTGAAAGAAACAAACATCTTCATGGGGCCATGCAGTAGTGAAGCACGGGAACCTGCACAACTCACCGTTTTCTGTAGGCCTGTGGATCTTTGAGCTGAAAGGTGTCTCGGGGAGGAGGTACTGATGGGAGCACAGGCCTTGGGTGCCTCTCCCTCCATTTTTGGTTTTGACAGCTTCTAATTTACCTAGATCCACACTTCTTGCATCCCACAATCTCATTATTAGTAGATTTTGTAAGCGTATCTTCTCATTTTGCATTGTATCCCATCTGCAAATGAAAGTTCCCCAAAATTCACTATATCTTTGTCATTATGTGTCTGTGCTCTTCTTTATGTCATGCAGAAGTGATTAGATTTAGAATCCACCATACTGGATGTACAACATCAAGTGATTAATTGGTTACATAGCAGATTTCATTTTGGAAAAGGATTATGTTACATTATATTACATCCAAAGTTCCCAGGTATCATACTCCAATAGTGGTCATACTCCAATAGTGGTCAGCTTGCTAATGCTCTCCTTAGACCTAAGGAGACAGACGCAATGAGTCCAGCTTGGTTTGCTTTAGATGCTACGGAAAAACAAAACTATATGTTCTTACCTAAAGGGTAATTGATGGAGTTTACCATCTGGTTTCCTCTTTATTTTATTTTATTTCTATTTAGTCTATTTTATTTGAGTGAGCATGACCAGAAGGAATATTACCCTAAATCAGACCCTGCCACCACACACTATGAGTATGAATTCCCTAGATTCCTGGGCTTCCCCATCAGTCAGAGGAAGAATTTTCACAAACTTTTGCCTAATAGTCCAAAATATGTAGGAGCCAGAGCATTTTTCTGTGAAATAAATAAAACCTGCTCCTGCTCCCAGCACATGAAAGGTCTGCCCCTATGCACTGATCTCCCATTAACTTTGACTGACCGACCGAGCCAAGGCTGTGGGCATGCCCAGGAGCTCTGCTCTCCAACCCTTGAGGAACAAAGCCAAACCTAGCCCTAAAGGTTAATGAGGCGATTATACTTCTGGTTAAAGATTAGATCACAAAGTGCCATTGAGTTTTCTATAATGTCTAGACATCAGATTGCTTAAGTAGAGAAGGAAAAACTCAAGAGGGAAAGGAATGCAGAAAAGAGAAGTTTGACACAGCATCAATAAGAAGACGGAACCACCTACATTCCGTGTGTCTTCCTTAAGTCCTTCCTTCAAATTCATATAATGTTTTCTCTAGATCAAACTTCATAGAAGAGAGGGCCAGATGCTATAGATGAGGAGTTCTTCACTTGCCCATGGCCCCCTGGCTGGACATATCAGACTGGACATCAGTTCCAGGATCAGGATCCGGTCTCCAATGGGCATGGTAAAGCCCTTGCCTTCTCTCATGTTTCTTTATTCACTGACAGGGGTCTGCCTTCCTAGAGTTGACCTTTAAGAGGAAGAACTAGACATTGCAGAAGCTAAAATAAAATATCCTGCAATAGGGAGATATAGTAAAGTGTCTTATCCATCAGACATATTTAGCTTATGTTTGAGAAAATTTGAAAACAATAACAAGAATATAGTAGCTCAATCTCTAACAGTAGAGTACAAGACTGCTTTAAAGAAAGGAAGTATCAAAGATTACAGTGAAAACCAAACCCACTGCCATTGAGTTGATTCCACTAATAGTGACTGTTTTACTCAGGGTAAACTAGAGAAACAAATTCATAGACACTCATATGTATATAAGAAAGAGGTTTATATATAAGAGCAATTGAATCTTGATAAAATGTCCCAGCTCAATGCAGATCAAGTCCATAAATTCAACATTAGCTCATATATCTGATACTAATCTATAAAGTCCTCTTCAGACTCACAAAATACATGCAATGATGCCGAATGCAGGAGGATCACAGGCTTCGAAGTCTTATCAATCCAGTGGTGGTGTAAGCATCTCAGCACTGGCAGGGGTCTCTACATGACTTCTCCAGCTCCAAAGGTCTGGTTGCCCCAGGGTAGGTCCATGTGGCTTATCCAGCTCAGAGTACTAGCGTAGTTCCATGTGTATTGTCAGCTGCAATGTCTCCCAGGGATTGAGCAGAGAGAGACTGTCTCCTAAATCCAAGGAGGAAATACAGTAGTTCCCAGAATCCTCAGGATGTCATGCCCACACAGAGGCCTTATTGGCTATGACCCGATTGACAGATGAGATTCCACCCGTTCACTCTTAATCCTCTCAAGTTGACACCAGATTATATAACTACCACATTGACCTTCTATGACAAAGTAGAATTGCTCTCTAGGGCATCTGAGGATATAAAACTTTACAGGAGCTGACAGCTCCATATTTAGTAGCCCAACTCACAATCCCCCATGCCACCAGAGTGCATAAAGAAAGAGGTCACAGCAGAGGGAGTAGAATAACAAAAGTATGTTGTGCAGAGGGACGGCAGAAAGGGCCATGCATTTCAGGTCAAGGAGACTGGAGGACAGTGGCATAGATATTACCCAAAAAGCAAAGGAAGTATGTGTTTCCTTGTGTTGATTAATCTGGAGTAGGCAGTTTCACTACAGATTTGTAAATGGGCACAAGTAAGCCCATGTTGAGTATCTTGCTTACTGGGTAATTCAACAAAGTGAAATAGTTACCAAGGCAGCCAGGCTTCACTTGCCCTTGTCTTTATGGAACGTAGATCTGAGTTCTAAGAGCAAACAAAAGACTTCATAGGATTTTACACAATATTCTAAAATGATTGGGAAGTAACATCAATAGGGCTTATTGACAGTTTGAAGATGATGAAAAGGAAGAGCTGCAAAATGAGGGCTATTCTATCTGTCTGGAGAAATTGTAAGATTTCTGTCTTTCCAACTGGTGCAGAAGACCCTGCATCAAGTTATGGCAGTTTTGTTGGGATCTGACCTTATGATCATTGGGTCTTTCCAGTTCCATCCTTCTAGGGCACTTTGCTGGAGGTTTTTTTTTTTTAAGCCAACGATGAGAAGAAAAATAAATCGGATTTCTGCAGTGCTCATAGCATGACACAGTGGCTTCAACAATGGACTCAGACTTAGGAACAATTGTGAGGCTGGTGCAGGACCAAGCAGTGTTTTGTTCTGCTGTGTACAGGGATGGGATGGCCTGTAACATCCAACAACCACATAGTGTATCTCAAAGTACCCTCCATAAAAGAGTGTGCAGGCTGCCTACGCTCCATAAGATGTATAGTAGGTTCATATCAATTAGCTTTGATAAACCTTATGATTGGTGGGCTTTGGGTGATATTGTAAGCACAGTGTGCCCATTGTTTAAAGAGAAAGAAACCAAATCGGTAAGATCCCGCACAAGTTCTTTGATCACCAGCACATTGTGGGGCACACAGGAAGGGGTGAACTGCACCCTTATCAAATCGATCAAAATTGGCCTCCTCAGGATCACACAGTGCAGAAGACTTGCCTGAGGGTCTTTTCACAGAGATCATTGCCTGAGAGCATCAAGTATGGGTCATTTAGGGAGGCAGGGATGGAGAGCCAGGCATGTCAGAGACAAAAGCAATCGGGTGCAAGAGCTGTGGCTAATCCCATATATTTAGCAGTGGCTTTCCCAGAGGCTCATCGGAGGAACGCATCAGGTATAGGCTGATAGGTGAGAATGTTCTTAGAAGGCCAGGGGCCAGACTGATTGTCTTGAGAAGTAAAGAATCACCCAATTCCAGAAGCAAGAAAGTTTTTCCCATTAACTGCAGGAACAGGGAAGGCTGCTGATATCCAGTCCAGGCTTCCCTCATCTACTTGGATATGAATTATTGTGCATATTTGACTAATTCACTTGTAAGGATTAAGTCCTAGGAGTAGAACTAGGTCAAGGGGTATGTGTGTATTCAAGGTGTTTAATATATACTGGCAAATTGCTTTCTAGAAGAGCTTTACCAATTTACCCAATTATACCAGCAACACATGAGAAGGCAATTTCTCTAAGCATTTATCACATAGAATCTCACATGCTTTTTAAAATTCTGCTGCTTTGATAGATTAAAATTGGTATTGCACTGTTATTTTATTTTACACTTCATTAATCACTTCTAAATTTGACTATTGTTATATGTTCATTATCCATCTGCATTAATAGTTTGCAAATTCTCATGCTCTTTGCAACTCTTCTCCATAGCTTTCTCCTATCGGGGTAAAAGTGTGCTTTAAAATAGAAGGGTGAGTAGGATAGTGGGGTAGGGGGAAGGTCAAGGGAAACAGAGGGAACATCTATGAAACAAAGCTATGGATAGAAGTATAAACATAGGTGTACACTCATGTAAATATATTAATTCATAGATACAGAGGTATTGGCCTGTGTACATATAGTGAGTGATAAGGCACCACATGGAGGAAGTGGATGGCCCTTGAACTCAGCTCAAGCTCTCCCTCAATGCAAGAACACTTTGTTCTAACAACCTGGCATTCTGTGATGCTCCCAAACGATTGCTGAAGACAAAATGGGTTTATAAGCAAATGTGGTGAGGAAAGCGGATGGTGACCAGCTATCAAAAGATATAGCATTGAGGTCTTAAAGGTTTGAAGTTAAACAATTGGCCATCTAGCAGAGAAGCAAGAAGCCCACATGGAGGAAGCCCACCAGCCTGTGTGATCATGATGTGTTGACGGAAACAGGTAACAGGCGTCAGAAGATCCAAAACAACAGCAAAAAAAACATTGTTGAGAATGAAGGGGTCAGAGCAGAACCCCCAATCCCATCTGTAAACAATAGGACTTCCCCTCAACGAAGGGTCACAAGGAAGGGATAAGTCAACCAGCGCCGAGTTTCGCGTGGATGAAACACACAATATTCCCTGTTTCCTTGAGGCCTACTCAATCCCACTATCAGGATCACAGTCCTGCCTTTCAATACTGGCTAGACCAGAGCATGTACATTGGTGCAGATAAGAGCTCACATGAAATCCATGTCGGACAAATGCCTCGGGAACTGGAATGGTAGTAGCGATGAAAGGAGGGTAGGGGAAAGGGAGGGGGAGGAGGGGAGGATGACAGGAAGGGGGAATGGATCACAATGATTGATGCATAATCCTCCATCCCCAGGGGGATGAACAAAAGAAATATGGGTGAAGGAAGACGGAGGTCAGTGTAAGACATGAAAAATAATAATTTATAAATTATCAAGGGTTCACAAGGGTAGGAGGGTGGGAGTGGGAAGGGGGAAAGAGGAGCTGATGCAAAGGGCTCAAGCAGAAAGAAAATTCTTTGAAAACGATGATGGTAGCATATGTACAAATGTGCTTGATACATTTGATGTATGGATTTTCAAAAGAGCTGTAAGAACCCCCAATAAAATTATTTATTTATTTTGTTGTTGTTGTTGAGGGTGATGGTTTTTTAAACATTGTATTGGGGGTTCATGCAGCTCTTATCACAATCTATACATACATACATTGTATCAAGCACATTTGTACATTTGTTGCCATCATTATTCTCAAAACACTTTCTACTTGAGCCCTTGGTATCTGCTCCTCATCTTTCTCCTCCCTCCCTGCCCTTCCTCCCTCACAAACCCTTGATAATTTATAAATTATTATTATTTTGTCATGTCTTACACTGTCCAACGTCTCCCTTCACTCATTTTTCTGTTGTCCATCCCCTAGGGAGAGGCTTAAATGTAGATCCTGTGATTGGTTCCCTTTCTACCCCACCTTTCCTCCACCTTCCCAGTATCACCACTCTCACCACTGGTCCTGAAAGGACCATACGTCATGGATTCCCTGTGTTTCCAGCTCTGTACCAGTGTACATCCTCTGGTCTAGCCATATTTGTAAGGTAGAATTGGGATCAGGACAGTGGGAGGAAGGAAGCATTAAAGAACTAGAGGAAAGTTGTATGTTGCATCGGCGCTACCCTGCACCCTGAGTGACTCGTCTCTCCCCCACGGCCCTTCTGTAAGGGGATGTCCAGTTGCCTACAGATAGGCTTTCGATCCCCACTCTGTACTCCCCCTCAATTCACAATGATATGATTTTTTGTTCTTTGACACTCGATACCTGATTCCATTGACATTTCATGACCACACAGGCTGGTACACTTCTTCCATGTAGGCTTTGTTGTTTCAATAATTCCCCTTGGTTAATTTTCCCTTGATCATGCCCTACCAGGCCTCCTACACCATACTCACCACTGATTTTGGATCACTTGTTGTTCCCTTGTCCCTGGGTTTGGTAACATCCATGTCCTTTCCCCAGTCTCCCTCTCTCCCATATTCCCCTGGAACTGTCGATCCCATTGATTTCTCCTCCAGATTGTTTATCCCACCTATCTTACATAGGTAAACCTACAGAGATAATATGCACAAAAACAAGACAGAGCAAAACAAAGAAACAAAAGAAAACTAAACATCAACAACAACAGAAATGACCCCAAAAAGAAAAGCCTGTAAATAAATCGTTCAAGGTCTTTTTGTTGACCTTTATTAGTCTTTTCTGGTCAAATTGGATGGAGTGCCATGTCCTGACCCCAAAAATCTATTTTTGGTATTCCCTCGGGACTTCCTTGCTCTGGTCCCCTTGCTGTTCTGTTGCACACCCTTAGTGTTTTCCATTGGTATTGTGGGGTCAGATCAGGTGCAATTCCCACACTGTGCCTCCAGTGTTGTCACCCGTAGCACTAAGGGTCAGTGAAAGTTGTCATGTCTCATAGTGAGGCCAGCCAAATGATCTTCTCTGTGCATTGGCTGCTCTGAGCGGGGATATCATCCTCAAGACTTGGTGGGCCAGGATATGCTACACTCTCTCTTCCTCACCCTTCATTTGCTTCTCTGTGCTCTGATTATACAGGTCCCTCTCCCTGAGCTGTAGCTTCAGTGCTATCCTCCGAAGTGAATTCCTCCTTGGGGGCGGGGGGGGGGGTGTGTGCCTGTCCACATAGTTGGGATTGGCCTGACAGACTTGGTTCCCTGCTTTATGCCAGTATGTTTCATACACATCTTGGAGAACCGGGTTGAAGATTCTTCCTCTTTCCCTGTGGAGATATAAACAGTACACTCCCCTTGGGTGGGTTAGTGCCCTGTTCCCCTGCTATCCATTTCTTTTCCTTTTTTAAATTTATTTATGCCCGTCCTTTTTAGTTGGCTACCATTTGTATCCCTGGATTTTGTCTGGCCCCTGCCATACTTCCTGGACCTCACCCCAGGAATGTTTGTATACAGTAACTTTTCCCTATGCCCCTCTAGAACTTTTTTTAAGGTTACCTCAGTGGACTCATTTTTACCTCTCCTTTTGTGCTTGGCTTAATTCGTGTAGCATAATTTCCACTAGTTCTTTCCATGCGGCAATGTACTTCATGCATTCATCACTGCTTTTAAGCAGTGCGGAGTACTCCATTATATGTATGTACCAGTTTTTTTAATCCATTCATCTGTTGATGGAAAGTTCAGTTGTTTCCAACTCCTTGCAATTGTGAACTGAGCCATGATGAATATTGGAGCACAGATGTCTGGCCATGGTTTGTTTCTTGCCTCTTCTCGGTATATGCCCAGTAGTGGGGTTGCTGCTCAATATGATAGCTCAATTTCCATGTTTTAGATCTTGCCAAGTCGATTTCCATAGTGGCTTTACATACCTACAGGTCCGCCAACAGTGGATGAGAGTGCCTATCTCACCACAGTCCCTCCAACACTTGTTGCTTTCTGATTTTTGAGGTGGGCTATCTGTGAGTGTGTTACCTGGTATCTCATTGTTATTTTAATTTGCATTTTCCTATGGCTAAAGATCGCGAACACTTTCTCCTATTGGCCATTCAGATTTCTACCCCTGGGAAACTTTTGTGCAGATCCTCTGGACACCTCCTCAGTGGGCAATTCATTTTTTGGTTGTTTTTTTTTTTCATTTTGGAAGCTAGCAGAGTATTATAGATTTTAGTAATAAGGCCTTTGTCTCATGGGTCATTGCTAAAGATGTTTACACAGGCCTTGGGCTCTCTTATTACTCTCAGTGAATTATTTCGATGTACACAGGTGTTTTATCTTCAGTATATCACACCTGTCAATTTATGACTCGTCTGTACTTGTGTCCTTCCCTATTTCTGATAGCCTTTGTATTCCCTTTGCCAAAGTTCTCAGGTTTGTCCCAATTCCCTCATTGATGGCCCAAATAATTTGGGTTTTACCTTGAGGTCTATGATCCACTTTGAATGTATTCTTGTGCATGGAATGAGATAAGGGTCTTGCTTCAGTTTTCTGCAGATAGATATCCATTTTTTCCAGCACCACATGTTGAAGAGGGCATCTGCTTCCCACTGGATATTTTGGGCCCTTATCAAAGATCAGTGGTCTATATGCTGATGATTTTATTTCTGGGTTTTCAGTTCTTTTCCATGGGGCTGAGTCTCTGTCATTAGACCAATTACCATGTGGTTTTGACCAGTGTGACTGTATAATATGTGCTAAAGTCCAGTAAGCAAGCCCTTCCACTGTGTCCTTCTTCTTGAGTTCTCTGCTAATTCTGGGCTTCTTCCCTCTCCATATGAAGTTGGTAGTCAGTTTTTCCATTTCTTTGAAGAAAGATCAGGGTAATTGTATCAGGATTGCATTAAACTTATATAGTGCCTTAGGGAGAACTGACATCTTTATTATATTGAGTCTTCCAATCCACAAACATGGGTTATTCTTCCATTTGTTGAGGGCATTCTTGGTTTCTTGTAATAGTTTTCTGTAGTTTTCCTCATATAGATCTTTTGTTCTTTTAGTCAGGTATATCCCTACATATTCTAATTTGTGCTTGTGAAGGGTACCACCTTTTTCATCTCCTCTTCTGTGGTCTTATTTGATGTGTGTATCAGTCTGATGGATTTCTGTTTGTCGATCATGTGTCCTGCCACTCTGCCAAACTGTATTGCTTCCAATACTACCCCTGCGGAGCTTTTGGGATTTTCCATATATAAAATCAGCTCATCTGAACATTACCATAGTTTCACCTCTTTCTTCCCCAGGTGAATACCTTTGATGTCTTTTCTTTGCCTTATGCTGTTAGATAAAACCTCCAGTATGATGCTAAATACGAGTGGGGACAAGGGGCATCCTTGTTTGGTCCCTTTTTCAGTGGGATGTGGTAGTCTTTTCTCCATTGACTACTACGTTGGCTGCTGGTTTTTCATATGTAGGTTGTATTATCCTGAGGACTTTTCCTTCCATTCATATCTTATTGAGCATCTAAAATAGGAATTGATGTTGGATGTTTTCAAATGCTTTTTCTGCATCTATTGATATTATCATGTGATTCTTATAGTTTTTCATATCAATGTGGTGAATGATACTAGTGGTCTTTCATATGCTGGGCTATCCTTCCATCCCTGTTATGAATCTCACTTGGTCATGGAGAATTATTCATTTTTGTGTGTGTGTGTGTTTCTTCTTTTTTTTAATTTTTTTTTATTTTAACAATTTATTAGGGGCCCATACAACTCTTATCACAGTCCATACATATACATACATCAATTGTATAAAGCACATCTGTACATTCTTTGCCCTAATCATTTTCTTTTTTTTCTTTTCTTTTTTTTAACATTTTATTAGGGACTCATACAACTCTTACCACAATCCATACATATACATACATCAATTGTATAAAGCACATCCATACATTCCCTGCCCCAATCATTCTCAAGGCATTTGCTCTCCACTTAAGCCCCTTGCATCAGGTCCTCTTTTTTTGCCCCCCTCCCTCCCCATTCCCCCCTCCCTCATATGCCCTTGGTAATTTATACATCGTTGTTTTGTCATATCTTGCCCTATCCGGAGTCTCCCTTCCCCCCTTCTCTGCTGTCCCTCTCCCAGGGAAGAGGTCACATGTGGATCCTTGTAATCAGTTCCCCCTTTCCAACCCACTCACCCTCCACTCTCCCAGCATCGTCCCTCACACCCTTGGTCCTGAAGGTATCATCCACCCTGGATTCCCTGTACCTCCAACCCTCATATGCACCAGTGTACAGCCTCTGTCCTATCCAGTCCTGCAAGGTAGAATTCGGATCATGGTAGTTGGGGGGAGGAAGCATCCAGGATCCGGGGGAAAGCTGTGTTCTTCATCGATACTACCTCACACCCTAATTAACCCATCTCCTCTCCTAAACCCCTCTATGAGGGGATCTCCATTGGTCGACACTTGGGCCTTGGGTCTCCACTCTGCACTTCCCCCTTCATTTAATATGATATATATATATACATATATACATACATATATACATATACACATATATACACACACTTATATCTTTTTTTTTTTGCATGATGCCTTATACCTGGTACCTTGGGCACCTCGTGATCGCACTGGCCGGTGTGCTTCTTCCATGTGGGCTTATTTGCTTCTGAGCTAGATGGCCGCTTGTTCACCTTCAAGCCTTTAAGACCCCAGACGCTATCTCTTTTGATAGCCGGGCACCATCAGCTTTCTTCACCACATTTGCTTATGCACCCGTTTGTCTTCAGCGATCCTATCATGGAGGTGTGCAGTCAATGATATGATTTTTGTTCTTTGATGCCTGGTAACTGATCCCTTTGGGACCACTCGATCACACAGGCTGGTGTGTTCTTCCATGTGGACTTTGTTGCTTCTGAGCTAGATGGCCGCTTGTTTATCTTCAAGCCTTTAAGACCCCAGTCACTATCTCTTTTGATAGCCGGGCACCATCAGCTTTCTTCACCACATTTACTTGTTCACCCACTTTGGCTCCAGCCGTTGTGTCAGGAGAGTGAGCATCATAGAGTTCCAATTTAATAAAAGAAGGTATTCATGCATTGAGGGAGTGTTTGAGTAGAGGCCCAAGGTCCTTCCACCACCTTAATACTTGACCTATAAATATAGACACATAGATCTATTTCCCCATCCTCCTATATATGTTTGCATGTACATGTCTTTGTCTAGACCTCCATGAATGCCCTTTGACTCCTAGCTCTTCCTCCATCTCCCTTGACTTTCCTCCTGCCCTACTACCATGCTTCATCGCCACCTGGGCTAGAGTATACCTCTTCTCTAAGCAACCTTACCCTTGATCATTTCCCACCAGGCCTGCCACTCCCCCTTCTCTACCATTTGGGGTCCCATGTTTTTCCCTTGTCCCTGGGTTTGTTAACACCACTTCCTTACCCCCCCTACCCCCCACCCCAAGTCCCCCCAGAACTGTCGGTCCCGTTGTTTTTCCTCCAGATAGTTCATCCAGCCTGTCCTATTCAGACAGACCTGTGGAGTCACTAACATGCACGAAAACTAGACAGAGGAAAACAAAGCAACAGTATACAACCAGACAACAAAACAACAAAAACAAACCACTGACAAAGAACAGAACAAAACAGTTCACAAGAGAAAAGCTTGTAGTTAGTTTTATACACTTTTGTATTCTAATGGCCAGTATTTTGTTAAAAATTTTTGCATTGATGTTCATTAGGAATATTGGTCTGCAGTTCTTCAATCCTGTGGGATCCCTACAAGAATCAGTATCAGAGTTACACTAGCTTCAGAGAAGGAGTTTGGGAGTTTGCCATCTTTTTCTATGTTCTAGAAGAGTTTGTTTCTGATTGGTGTCAGTTATTCCCTGAATCCTTGGTAGAATTCTGTGAAGCCATCTAGTCCAGGGGATTTTTTTGTTTGTAATCACTTGATAACCTTGTCTATTTCTTCGATTTCTATGGGTCTGTTGAGATTCTTGATGTACATCAGGAATAGTTTAGGGAGGGATTGTTTTTCCAAAAATTTGTCCATGTTGTCCTAGTTGTTGACTTCATTGGAGTACAATCCTTTGTAGTACTCTGTTATTATCCTTTTGATTTCATCAGGGTCTCTTGTAATGTCCCCTCTTTCATCCCTTATTTTTGCTATTGAACTTTGTTCCTTCCTTTCTTTGGTTAGGTTTACCAGTGGTCTATCAATTCTGTTTATCCTTTCAAAGATCCAACTTTTAACAGCATTAATTTTTTTCCATAGTATTCTTCTTATCCCCCTCCTGAATCTCAGCCCTGATTGTTATCTTTTTTATTTTTCTATTAGTAGGATTGTCCAGTTGACTCTGCTCTAGTTGCTGTAAAATTTGTGCCAGCCTATCAATCATAAGTATCTCTTCCTTTTTCAGGTGTGTATGAATTTCTATGACTATTCCTCTGATAACTGCCTTTGCTGTGTCCCATAAGTTTGGGTATGTCATGTTCTCCTTGTTGGTTTCTAGAAATTTCCTAATTTCATCTCTTATCTTGGCCTGTACACACACTCATTTTGAAATAGAGAGTTATTCATCCTCCAATTGTTTGCTCTTGCTTGCTTCATTTTTCTTTTGTTGTTTTCCAGCCTATGGCACAGTGGTCAGAGAGAGAGAGGCTTGACTGTTATCGATGTACTTAAATTTATGCAGATCTCCTTTTGGCCCAGCATGTAGTCTATCTTCAAATATGTGCCATGTATGCTGGAAAAGAATGTGAGCTTTTTTTGTATTTGAATGAAAAGCTCTGTAAATATCTATTGCGTCTAATTGTAGAATTTAGATCTCTAGCCTCCTTGTTCAGTTTATTTCCATGTGATCTATCTTTCTCAGTGAGCAGTGTATAGAAGTCACCTATGATAATTATTGGGCCTGTGATTTCTTTTTCATGTTTTGGAACGTTTGGTTGACACATTCAGCGGGTCTTTCTTTCGGAGAATATATGTTTAAAATGCTTCGTTATTCTTTGTCTACTGTTTCCTTGAGTATTAAATAGTGTTCCTCCTTATCTCTTTTCATGGTTTGCACTTTGAAGTCAATTTTATATGAGATTAGGATTTTAATCCCTGCTTTTTTTGAATTGCTGTTTGCTTGGTATGCTTTTCTCCAACCTTTGATTCTTAGCCTATTTTTGTCTGTAGCCTTGAGATGTGTCTCCTGTAGGCAGCAAAGTGACCGGTTGTACTTTCTAAGTCAGTCTGCTAGTCTAAGTCTTTTAATGCCTGAGTTCAGTCCATCGATATTCATGGTTATTGTCTCCATCTGTGGACTCTGTGATGTCAACTTATACCTTTTGTGTATGGTGTTCTCCTACCTCCCTTTCTTATTAGTGTGTTGTAAGTGTGAGTGTGTGTGTTGATCATTCTTGACTTCTTTCCACCCTTAAGCCAATGCTATCTTTGTGTCTGTTCTTTCAGCCTCCTGAATGGTTGCCTGGTTTTCATTCATTAAACTGGGGAAGTTTCGTCCAATAATTCTCTCAAGATTGTTGCAGATGACTTCTTTGTTGGGTCTTCCTCTGGTAATCCAATTATCCGGATGTTGTTCCTATTCATAGCATCAGACATAGCTCTTTGGTTTTCTTCCATTCTCTGACGATCTTATTTGATTTTTGTTTGTGTTTGTTAAAGTCTGCTTATCTGTCCTCTAGGTCACTGGTGTGGTTCTCTCCCTCCTGCAGTTGATGGGCAAAGTCCGTGAGTCTGCTACTTGTTTTTGTTATCTCATCCCTAAGCTCTTGTATTTCCCTTTGGTCTTTATCTCCTCTATCATTTCATCCTTTTTCTGTATAACTTCCATCATATCCTCTATGTCTCAAAGCAGCAATCTGAAAGTCTCTTTCTGTGGCAGATCAAGGTCTGCCTCTTCTATGCACATCGTTAGGTTCAGGACATCTTCTGCCACTGCCTTTTGTTTCTCCTGTTTTTTCGTTGAGGTGGTTGGGTTTGATTGCTATTTGCATTGTGTTGTTTTATAGGAGCCAGGTGCCATTTTCCAGGGAGTCAAAGAGCACTGGCTCTCTCTGGGAGACTTGTAGGAATGCTTCTTTGAACTGCATGCAGCTAATTTCACTATGGAATTGGCCTACCACATTATCCTCCTGTGGCTTCACTCTTTCCCTAGTCAGACAGTATTCTGTTATTTGGAGGGCAAGTTGGATGGTTCTCTCAGGTGATACTGGTTTGGTTGTTGTGGACCCACGAGGATGGTGCTATCTTACAAGAAGCCGTGATGTGGCCCACAGCAGCTTGGGGCAACACAGGGTGTGTGAGGGTGCCTGCTGCAATGGTAGTGCCACAGAAGGCTAGTGGGTCATCCACTTTGGTGTAGAGCACCATGAATTCTGGGTGGAATTGTCCAATTCAGAGTTTGGGCAGAGGTCCCTGCAGCAGCACGGAACGTTGCTGAGTGTTGTCCAAACTGCCTTAGGCTGTGTGAGGAACTACGGAAGGCAGGAGCAAGGTTCCTCAGTGACATGGGACCACAGAGGATGGGTAGGAGCTCCCCAGGCACACAGGCAGAATTTACCCCAAAGAAGGTGGGCAGGATTTCCCCAGCCACGTGTTAAGTACTTCAGATGGCGGGCGGGCAGGATTTCCACAGGAGGATGGTGGGCAGGATTTCCCCTGGAAGAAGTTGAGCAGAATGTCCCCTGGTGGAGGGTGGACAGGCTTTCTTCAGCCTTAGGTTACACTGCAGAGGTGGGGCTTTCCCAGTTGAGTGGAGGCAGGCATAAATGTCCTAGGCTAAGGGGAGTGGTCTGGAGGTTGGCAGTGGCATGTGAGAGAAAAGGGAAGATATAAAGAAAGAAAAGGAATGAAAACCTGAGCCCGCTGAGTCTGTGGTGGGAGAGAGGAACAACAGTAATAATGTAGTTGAGCCCCGATCCCTGACCGAGAGGCTAGCTGGGTTCAAACCCTGCCCCGAGAAAGCAGCAAGCTGTGGCTGTGTTGAGATAAAGCCCCTGCACCGGCTCCAAATTGTCCTGGCTCCAGCCGAGACACTGGAGGGGCTAAGGTCAAACCCTAGCTGGCCTCTACTGTGGTAAGCCAATAGCCTCCAGCACCTCAAAACCTAGTGGACCTGTGCCTTCTTATCTTTATGAAGCTCCTCCTGCGACCTGATGGTGTGGAATATCCCTCTTTTATAACTTTCATGCACTGATTTATGCGGAGTCCCTCTGGTATGTGTTATTCAGTTGCAATCTTCCCAGTAGTCTCCAAATGATTTACTTTTTAAAAAATTAATGAATAAAATAGGCCTTTATTCTGCTTATTGAAGTAGTACATGGTTATTGGAAAACATAATAAAATACAGCAAAGGATCAAAAATTAAAGAAGATCTCTAGTATTTTAGGCACCCAGAAAGAATCACTAATTGATTTATTTCCTTGTATGGAAGTTGAGGCATAGTGGGTTACTCATTGCACTACTACCCAGAGTCAGCAGTTATGAACCACCGGCCATCCTATCCCAGGGAGAACAATGAGGTTTTCTGCCTCTGCTGTTGTTGTTAGGTGCCATCAAGTCAGTTTCAACCTTATGCACAACAGAGCAAAACACTGCCCTGTCCTGTGCCATCCTCACAATTATTTCCAGGCTTGAGCCCATTGTTGCAGCCATGGTGTCAGTCCATCTCTTTGAGGGCCTTCCTCTTTTTCACTATCCCTGTAATTTACCAAATATGATGAATTTCTCTAGAAACTGATTTTTCCTGACAACTCCCGCTCCTGCAAAGATCTCAAACTCACTCACTGCCATCACACCAAGTGGACTCACAGTGACCCTATACTTGCTCAAAACCCAGAGGAGCAGATTTTCGCTGTCCTATAGAGTCACTATGAGTTGGAATCCACTCAATAGCAGTGGGTTTGGGGATTAAGTGATTACATTTCCAAATTGGGTTTTCAGTTTTTGTTTATTTTTACATTAAAAACCTTGTTTTTTATTTTATGAAGTTAATAAATTTAACTTTATCTACCTTTCTTCATTTTGCATCTTACAGTAATTTTGGTTTGGAAATTCTCTCCCATTTTGATAGCTCTTATATTTTTAACTGGTTTTCAAAATGTAACCAGTTAATGGCTAACCTAAACTACAGTTTTCTGGGAAATGGAATGTATGAATACAACATGCCTTTTTTTCTGCTAAGCTGGTGATATTCTCAACATCATTGATTGAATAACTCGTCTTTTTCTTTTGGAAAACTGCTGTTTCTATCATAAATTAAATGTTTTATATATAGGTGATGTTTCTGAATGACCAATTCCCATCCATCAATCAATCCACTCAATTTGTCAGTACCACACTGCTTTAGGCATTATGACTCTCTAAAGCATTTTCATTGTATTCTTGTAAGTCCCTTCTTAGAACTCTTCTCTAAAAACAAACACATTTTTGCTATGTTTACTTTTTCCCAGGCTTTGAACCAAATGAATTCGGTAAGGATCACCTAGGAATGTTGTTCAAATGTAGATTCTGATTCAGAATATCTACGGAAGAAATGCAAATGCTCAGCAGGAGTCAAACCAGGACCATCCAGTGTGAAGCCTTGCCCTATTCTTCAAAATAAAAACTGCAAGATCATTTTATCACTAAACGTTCATCTAGACATACACTGTTGAGATGTTTGTTAATTGGGAAAGAAGAGGCTGTGTGATAACGTTCCACGGCAAGGCTAGAAAATGATGGACTGTGAACCGGGTCTGGTCCACAGCCAGGTGCTTTGTTTGTTGGTTTTGAGGAAAGCTCTCTGGAAACAGCCATGTCTATGCATTTACATCCTACCTGCTGCTGCATTCACGCTACAAAGGCAGAGATGAGCAGTCGTTACAGGGTCCACAGGAGCACCAAATCGACGATATTTGCTATTTGGGCCTTTATATGAAATTTTTTCCTGGACTCTGTTTTAAGAGAGAATAATGAAAATAATGCGCACTCTCTGTGTGTCTTTAGTTCTTCCTCTTGGACTATTTAAATCATATCATATGTAGGTCTGAGTTGAAAACCTCGAGACCTGAGTTTTCTAGCACATTCTTGAATTGAGTGAAGATTTACAGAACAAATCCATTTTCAATTCAACAATTTGCAGGCATTTTGTTTTGTGAGATTGTGATGCATAACATTCATTAAAGGACTCCAGAGTGCCCTTGAAGGAGCTTCACAAAGTTCCTCCCAATGAGATAAAGGAAGCAGATATATATATTTAAGCAGGTGGTCAGGAAACCTGCTGATGCTCACAAAACCAGGGGGGAAGTGGGGGGAAGCCATAAACCACAGGCCATTGACCCTAGATACATTGGGAGACTGAAAACACACCCCTGGTTAAAGATTTAACATTCTAGCGAGACATACTAAAGGTATCTTTGTGACCCTCGCTGCCCAGGCCTAACCTGTAGTTGTATGAAATTGTATGTTTAACATGATTATGATGTAGTCTTTACCCAATAAATGAAACTTGAAAAACTTCCAGAAGCAGACAGAATCCCTCTCTGTCTCAGGCTTGCGCACAAACTATAAACACTACATGTATATGTTTTGGGCTCTCCACATCGGTGTGTCTTTATTGGCTGAAACTACGCTAGGCAAAAGGGAAAGCACTTTGGGAGTAATATGGTACAGTTCCCTCCGTGTATCGCCCACTTTCTCCCCGTGTTTCCTATTTCCACTCCTCTTTCTTTCCTACCCTCCTTGTCTTCTGAACCTTGCACAAACACTGCCCTTTTCATTTCAACTGGATGAGTATTTTAAGCCGTGCATGCTTCTCTAGTGTTGTTAGTCCACTTAAAAACCTCCCAATTGTTTGGCTGGAAATTGAGCTAGAGGAATGGGTTCAGATCCAGGCGTGAAAGATAACTATGGGATGTCGTTCTGAAGGTTCACCTAATGTCTATCTGACAATAAGTCTGGTCTTTTCTTTTTAATAATTTTGAGGGGGTTTCCCCCACATTTTTCTCCAGATCTGCCTAGAAGCTTCTAATGAGGTCCTTTCAGAGAGGTTGTTAGAGGTAGCCAGGCACCATCTAGTTCGTCTGGTCTCAGAGTTGTGATGGTTAAAGTCCAGGTGGCCCATTATTCCTCTGGACTAATTGTTTCCATACATCTTTGATTTTCTCTACTCTGCTTTGCTCTGGTCAAGGAAATACCAATAGTGGCCCCTCAGGTGACTGCTCACAAGGTTTCAAAACTCTATTTGCTACTCACCAAAATAAGACTCAGAGCACTGTCTTCATGGACTATGTAATGACAATTGATGTTGGTGGCCCCTGACTCCATGATCCTGAGCTCCAGTTCCAGCCACTAATTCCTTTAGATTGTTTGGTTATGGCTAAGAAGTTTTCATGATTTCCCCCCTTTTATCCTCCAGTACATTCACAAACATCTTTGCAGCACAGGCAAATATATATGTAAGAATAGCCTATATCCGAACTATGTATATTCATACAGCTAGTATCTTCCTCCTGCCAACCTCTGTTCAGCTTGCACGTCTGTTTGCGAGTGCCCCAAGTCAGACTTGACTGCGTGGCAGTAAGACACGTAGATTATTGTCATTACAGGATTGTTTTTATAAAAGTATTCACCTCTTTGCGTTTAAGTCTGTGCTCCTCCCAGTGTTTTACTTTACCTTGATCATATTTCAGCTGCCCGCCCTCTTACTACATATTGCCCCCCCCTTAACTCCCTTCATTGAAGTTAATCCTCTGTTTGATGATTTACTCTGCCTTCCCCCTCCCACCCATGATAACCATCAAAGGCTCTTGTGTGTGTGTGTGTGTGTGTGTGTGTGAAATCCTTTTCTTAACTTTTTCATAATAATGGTCTCATACAACATTTGTCCTTTTGTGATTGACATATTTTACCCAATGCAAACTCTACCATTTTTGTTTGTGTTATGTAGGGTTTCACAAACTCGTCACTATTTTTTAAACATTCCCTGATATTCATTGCATGGATATGCCAGAGGCTTTATTGTTCATTTATCTGTTCATGGCATGTAGGTTGGATCCATCTTTTTGTTACCGTGAATAGTGCTAGAATGGAGACGAGTATATGTACATATACTCATGTCACAGCTCTTATTTCTCTAGGATAGAGACACATACATAGACCAGGAGTTGCTGAGTTGGGTGTTCTTTCTCTTTCCAATGTTTTAAGGAAGGGCTGCACTGTTTTCCACAGGACTGGAATATTTTACCATTGCACCAACAGTCTATAATGCTCTTTTAATTATAGTCCTTCCTGGGCTAAGTATAGATTCCTATAACTGGCACCACAGTACCCACTGTACTTTCTAACTCCTTGCTGCTGATAATCAGTGGGATGGGCCCCGGAATCCCAGAACCTTCAAGTAATGCAACAAACTGATAGATACATTGATGGTGGTTTCCAATTTTATTGCAACATTTTTCATATCACACAATGATGAGTTCTAGATTATGGGAAATCGTGTTTTAGATATTGTTATTTTTTGGTGTTATTGAGTCAATTCCAATTCATTTGAATTCTGTGTACAATAAACCAAAATATTATCAGATCCAGTGGCCATTGCTGTTATGTGTAAGCCTACTGTTGCCACTATGTCAATCCAATGCATTGGTGGTCTTCCTCTTTTCCCCTGCCTCTCTACCAAGCAGGATGTCCTTTTCCAGGGGCTGATCCCAGGAGGGATCCTGATAACATTTCCAAAGTCCATGAGATGGCGTCTCACCACCTTTACTCTTTAGGAGAATTCTTACTGTACTTCCTCCATTGGTTGACTCTTCTACACTGTGTGTGTTGTGTGCCAGGCCCATAGCTCTAAGGAGAGAAAGATGAATGAGACATGATCTCTTCCTTGAAGCAGACCACAGAGCTCCTGGGGGAGCCTGATATATAAACAATGAAGGAAATTTCTCAACAACTAAGTGGCTAAGTGATGAGAAAGAGGAAGGAAAACTCCGAAACGCCCAACATCACACCAGGATGAGCTTGCTGGTGGAGAACAACGAGAGGGAAAGTGGGTTGAGCTTACTCACTTATCCATTCAACAAGTGCCAACTTCATTCCACACAGGGCCTTGGTAGGTCTTCTGATGCCAAGTGCTGGTTGCAAAGTGAACATGGGCAAAGGAACAGCTGAGAGTGGGCAGGGAAAGCCTGCTGGCAACCCTGGTTCTCCTCAACTGAATCTGGAAGGAGACAAAAGGCAGTCTACTCAGGGGAAGAGGAAGATTCCCTGTCAGGGGACACTATCTGTGAATGCCTAGACGTGAGAGCATTTGACATGTAAAAACCTAAGAGAAGGAGGCTGAACCAGTGACTTCATGAGGGCAATTGGGCGGGGAGATTACAGGTCAGTTACGTTGGTGACTGTGGTAGCTATATAATTTTCATGTCACCTTGACGATATAAAAGTGTAGGGGTGGAGTCTAGCCTATCAGTCAGGTCCAGCCTGATGGTATCTCCTTGTGGCTATTGCCTTCTCATTGGGAGGTTCCTGGGAACTTCCTCTCTGTCTCTGTATTCATCTTTCTGCTATCAAGTAACTTGGAGAGCTGCCAGAGCCACTAACATTGGATCCACAGGACTTTACACCCACCAGCCGGTGATGTTCCTGCATTCTACATCATAATGTATGGCTTCCTGAGTCTGAAGAGGGATTAATGGACTCATATTAGACGTATGGCCTTGTATCAGACTTATGAACTTGATCTGCACTGGGCTGGGATATTTTATTGATAGACAATTACTCCTTAATATAAAGGTATTTCTTACACAGATGCGAGTGTCACTGGATGTGTTTCTCTAATAAACCTGGCCTAACGCAGTGATACAAATCCTGATTAGGACTAAGGGCACTACGTCATGCCCTTACTGGAGAAGTCAATTTTTTCCTTAAGATAAGCTTCCTTCTTGACTTTGGTTTCTAAAGGTCTTACGTCCTTGAAACCGGCTGTTTGGAAAACAGGAGAGATATAAATATTTTGAAGTAAAGGGATGAGAGAAGAGTAAGAGCAGGAAATTCAGAAGAGTCTGCTTAGCACACATAGGCTGAACTTGATCACCAGGGCCTGAGTCATGGGAAAGACCCTGTGTCCATGGCTGGTCAGAATTTGAAGAGTGTCCTTCTTCTAGGGCTCAAGGTTTTAGGGTGAGTCCCACAGTCAACTGAAGACTCAATGCTCATGTTTTTAGACTTTGAGTGAATCTTTGGGATTCCTGTATGTCCAAGAGTGGGAGGAAGAATTAGAAATGAGAAAGAGACAGCAGAGAAAGGATAAAAAGCTCTCAGTAGCTATTCAGGATGGAGACCTAGCTCAGATTTACTTTTTAAAATAAAAGTAATATAATTCTCATGTACCTGATCTTGTGAAATAAAATTCTCATATAATATTTAAATTTCTCATTATAAAAACCTGAAATATATAGTGAAATATAAAAGGAAAAAGAACACAAGGATAAGCTTTAAAGCAACGCTACGAAGGTTCCACTTTGTACATTCTGGTTTATTCCAAACAACCTGTGTATGGACTTGGCTCTGCGATCAGTGGCTGGCTGGCGATAATCTCTCCGTAGCATGGCTCCTTTAGTCCCATTGGGGTGACTTTTAAACAGCGAGCCCAACAAAGCAGCGGTTTCTGAGAGGACCTGCTGAACCACTTAATATGAGCACTCTTTTGAGGGGCCACAAGGTGACCACTGGGGCCTATTAAAGGTTTTAAGAAAACAGAAAACTGCATTGGCAGTCAAAAGACCATAAGGTGAAGGAGAGGGATTTAAAATTTTTCTAACATGAAAATGCACTTGTTATTCTTTGGGGGTAGCAAGTATTGCCCTCTAAGAATCTCATTGGGAAACCTTATTCCATCCACCCCATGGCCCTAATCATGCTCCTCTACACAGCTAAATGGAACAGGATCCAAATCCCTTGAGAAGGTCCAAACTGTACATCCAGGCGTGCAGCACGATCCCAGCAAAGGTTCTAGGGAGGGAGACACCATAGACAGGAGTGTCTAGACCTACATGGAGGAAATGCCATGATGTAGTCGTGTCACATTTTGATATTTTTGCTTAGTAAAATTTTCTATTATTTTTGTAGCAATATTTTTTTTACTTTCCCTTGTGCCTACATACTCAATTCTCAAGCCCAGCTGCTATTAAGATGTTTGATAAGCTTCAAATTTTGTCTGTCAGGGCTTTGTTTTTAATTTTGGAGGTGTGTGTGTGTGTGTGTGTGTTACATAATTCTTAAAGACTCTAAAGGAAAACTCAGGAAAAAACCTTGCACTATCACCCAGTCAATTTTGACTCATAGCTGCCATGCAGGACACGGTCGAATTGCCCTGTGGGTGTCTGAGACTGTAACTCTTTGCAGACTGTAACCACTATGCCACCGTGAGGGCTCCTATAAACAGCAAGCAATTAACTTGAAATAAAATTCGGATAAAATAAAACAATGGGCTAATACTTTCACTATGTAAAGCAGCATATAAAAATATGGAAAAAGTTAAATGCCTCAAAAATACAAACACAAAGAAATATATGGAAAATTATAAAGATGGAGGATATTTGGTTAACATAGAAGGCAATTTGCTTTCACTAGATTCTGAAAGAATGGAAACAAAAACTTGGATGTACCATTGATGTTTGTCCTAGAGTGGAAAGAATTTTCATGTATTTCACATATGTTGCCTATGAGACAGTGGGGAAGTGGGAAAGTACCCCTCTCATGCCCCACAGTGGAAATTGGAAAAGCCTTTGAGGGAAACTGGCAGTATGGATCAAAAGTCTCACTGTTTCTCATTGCTTGAGCTCAGTAACCCCCACTTCTGTTGTTTTCACACAAAGATTTATGCACAAGGACATTCATCATAGCATTATTTATAATGGTGAAAAATTGGAAATAACCTAATGTCCATCCATCAGGGATTGGTTAAGTAGACTATTATGCAGTCATTAGAATTTAGAAGACTGTAGAACCACAGTGAAAAATGACTCTTCCCTTTCTGTATGTCTCTACCCCTCCGGCACTCAAGTGCAGGGGGAAATTTCTGAAGTCAAGTGTATATTTATATTGCTTTCTACCAACAGGACTAGGTGGGCTTTCTGCATCTTTGTGTGGTCTGGGTTTTGCAGGAAATGCGTCAAGAGCAGTCTTGAATGCTGCAGACACCCCTGCCTGGCAATTAGGACTCACTCGATCAAGCCCTGAGTCCCTCCCTGTCCCTGTGCCTGGAACAGTGGGACGGGAGTGTCCCTCTGCTTCCTTCTGTTTCCCGTCTCTGCCTGCTCGCTAGGCTATCCCTCCCCCAGCCCTGGCTGCAAACTTCCACAAGCCTCATGACTTTCTACAATACTCTTAGAAATAGAGTTTGGGTTTTAAGTTTTAATCCATGATATGTAGTTGGTGCCAACTCATAGCAATCTTATGCACAAGAGAACAAAAGGCTGCTCAGTTCTGAACAGCTCAAGTGTAAGTCCATTGTTGCAGCCATTGTGTCAATCCGCCTGCTGAAGATGCTCTTCTTCAAGGGTCTTCTACTTGTTATTTGCTGCCCTGAAGACTTCATGCACATTGGAAGCAGACTGTTAGACTTCACGGGGTCTTCGTTAACGGATCTCCATGAGCATATCACCATGTCTTCCTTCTAACCCATTGTAGTCTGGGAAATCTTACAGTGGTCTCCATGCAGCAACCAGACTCCATTTAGTCATTTACGTGGACTATCCCATACAACAATCCGTTTCCAACTTTGTTCACAGGCCTGATTTCTCCCATCCTTCAGCCCCAACTCCGAGGGACTTACACATAGGACTGCCAGAAATCTAGCTTTTGTGCCATTTCTTGGTCCTAAGAAGGTGAGCCAAGGTGGATAAGACCAAAGAATTGATGTACTTGAATTATTGTACTGGCGAAGAGTCTTGAAAGTACCATGGACTGCCAGAGAGCAAACACATCTGTCTTAGAAGCAGTACAACCAAAGTTGCTTCTGAGAGCCAAGCATGGCGAGCCTTGGTCTCCCGGACTTGGGACATGGTGTCAGGAGAGACCAGACCCTGGAGAAGGACATCGTGCTTGGTGAAATAGGAGGGCACTGGAAAAGAAGACCCTCTAGAAGATGGACCGATGCAGTGGCTGCAACAATGGGCTCAGATATAGGAACAATTGTGGGGATGGAGCAGGACAGGAACGTGTCTTTTTTTTCTATTGTGTCTAGGGTCGCTATGGGTTGGAAGCAACCATATAGCACTAAACAATAACAACAAATGAGATGGAACAAGGGACAGGGAGACTCAGGGCTCAGGGAAGTTGTCACTTGACTGATAGATAGTTCAAGCTGACGTTGTCCTTTGAAGATTGCTTGCATGAGTTCTTTGAAGAATTTTTCCATGAAGTGGAAAATGCATTTCCCCTGGACTGGCACACATCCTAATGGAGTCTCTGTGTGGGGACTGTACCCTGGATCAGCCCACTGCAAGGAGACACGCTCTCCTACAGAGCCCTGGGGAAGTACTCCTACCCCATTAGGCCCCAGGGCACTTAGGGCAACAGACCTGTACCAGCTCTGCATCAAGTATCTCTTGCTTTGCCGCCAAATCAGCCAACCTGTGTCTTCTGCCCTCAATTTCCCAGGCAGGCCCAACTGCAGTACCCTGTGTCCTGTCACTTGTAGGGGCATACCAGACTCTCCAAGGGCCCTGTTGGGGAATATCTCTCTTGCCTGAGGTCAGAAATTGAGGATTTCACTGACTCCCAAGCTTTTCTTAAAAAAAACAAAAAAACCCCGCCTTATAGATGTTCTCCCATCTTCACATTCTTAACCATCTTTATATTCTCATTGTGGTTGAGGCATTTAAGTCACCTAACCACTTCATTTGAAATTTTTGCAAGATGGCGGATGGAGCACCTCCTGTCTTTATGTATGCCTTATTCGGTTCTGAGGGATGAAAGACCCTCTCTCTCAGAGCCTTCCCGCATGCTCCTCCCCCGACACACCTAAAGCTTTAGTCACATCAGACTGTGGTTCCCCTACATGCTGTATTCTCCGCAGTTGTTCTGGCTACTCACAGCCACTACATCACCCACCTGCCTACTCAATGTCCAAGGCTGCCCAAATGTCACCCCCTCCAAGGCCCAGCATTGGCCAGACTTTCATTGTACTCAATAGAAAAACACATTGTGTCAGGTGAACCGTCAGCCTTCCCTTCGCTGAGGGTAGAGCCCCGGTGTGGTGCGAATGCTAAGCACACTAGGCTGCGCCCTGAAATGTTCATGGGATGATGCCACCAAAGACATGGCTGCTGAGGGGTTTCTGGAAACGCAGCCAGTAGGAGCTTGAGTTCTGCTCTGAGCTCTCCTCGAACGAGGTGGTCCTGGGTTGCAGCTGGCTCAAACCAAGAGTCCACTGCTGGAGAGCAGAGGTCGAAGTGTAAGCATCTCCACTCTCTCAAAAGGAGCCCTAGTGGTGTGGTGGTTTCCCATTGCGCTGAGATCCGTAGGTCGGCAGTTTGAAACAGCCAGCAGCAGCTCCATGGGAGAAAGACTGGGCTGTCCACTCCCAGAAGGTTACAGTCTTGGAAACCCGCAGGGGGTCGCGATGAGTCATGCCTGTGAGTCAGCATTGACTCCATGGCAGTGGGTTTGGTTCCCTTTTACCCTCTCAACAGCACACAGTACTCCAGGCCAGGCACATAGTAGGTGCGCAGCAAATGTTGACTGAAGCATCCCATCTGTGCATGGCATTGGCATCAATGGTGCTTGTGGTTGAAATCACCAAGGGAAAAGATGACGCCAGGTGGTATGAAAGAGTCAGATGGCTTCAGCGAAGAAGGGCTGATATCCAGGAAAAAATTAGGGAAAGATTTCCGCCATCTGTAACTTCCTCAAACTGGAAGGGGCAGAGATGCACCAGGGGAGAGCTAGGTGACAGGGTTAATCATAAGTCTCAAGTTATGAGAGATTAACCAGACGAATGGAGTGTGATGGTCAGAGAGGGTGACGTAGGCTCCTCAGAGAGAGCAGACGGTGCGTGTCAAGATTATTGCTTCCTGACCACACATCTATTCGGGGCCTCTCTGTGTCATATTTCTACCCGTCCATTCATCTCGACTATCCACCTTGGTGCAGATGAAACTTGGGAGCTGGTAGCACACAATCAGAGAAAGCCCTCAGGCCCTTCACTTCACTGGTTGTGACTTTGAGGCAGTGTATAAAATTAATAAACAAGCAGCTTAGCTGGTAATTGTCAAAAATGGAACAAATCCTACTGCTCATGTTTTCTATTTCCTAGCAATTGGAGTGGTTTAGAGGTGTGCATTAATGATGACAGGGTTTATCTGTTCGTGGAAGGCAAGAAGTATAATTCTACTAACTACGAGAAACAGGACCAACAAGGTAGCAAAATGTGTATGGAGATCCAGGAATGTGTGGTACCTCCATTTATACAAGGAAACAAGCAGACGGTATCAGAAAGACTTGCTCTACAGGAGGGGTAGAACCAATCATCTGGCTTATAGTGGCCGTAGGGCATGTCCCTGGAATCTGCTTTAGCAGCAAGTGCATAGTTTTCACCTAGAGCATATCTGTGTAGGCAAAACCTGGGTCACAAGTGGGATTCATTCTTAAATATGTCTTTACGTCAAATGTGTAGGTAAGTTCTCATTTAGTGTAAGAAAGAGGAGTCCTGGTGGCATAATGGTCAAAGTACTCAGTTGCTAACCCAAAGGTCTGCAGTTTGAACCCACCAGCAACTCCATGGGAGACAGATGTTACAGACAGCTTCTTTAAAGATTTACAGGCTTGGAAACCCTATGAGGCAGGTGATTTTGTGTGAGAAAAATATTGAAGTCTTTGCACCATTTGAAAGCTACATGCGCAGTAAGTGAAGGTCATCATGGTAAAGAATATGTTGTGAGTGGAGCCCTGGGGGCATAATGATTATGCCTTGAGCTGATAACCACAAGGTCAGCAGTTTGAAACCACCATCAGGTTCATGCAAGAAAGATGGGGGTTTCTACGTCCATAAAGCGTTACCATCTCAGAAACTCACAGAGGCAGTTCCACCCTATCGGGTCACTATGATTGGCGTCAACTCCAAGGCAGTGAGTTTGCTTTTTTGTTTTTGTTTTAAGAGGGGTTGGCTCAATAATTCCAATGTGAGGGGAAATTTGCATCAAAGGGCAATTCACTTTGAGGACTAAGGTGCTCCTGACCCAACCCATGGTATTTTCAGTCCCCTGACATATATACATATATGAAAGCTGGGCAATAGAAAAGGAAGCTTGAGGAATTGATGCATTTGAATTGCAATGCTGGTGAAGAACATTGAAAGTACCGTGGACTCCTCAAAGAGCAAGTCAATTTGTCTTGGAGGAAGTGAAGCCGGAATGCTCCTGAGAAGCAAGGATAGTGACTCTTCATCTCATGTACTTCCGACAGGTTATCAGGAGGGACCAGCCCCTGGAAACGGACATCATGCTTGGTAAAGCAGAAAAGAAAAACACTCTCAATGAGATGTATTGCCCTTGGGCTCAAATATAACAAATGTGAGGCTGGTGCGGGAGCAGGTGGTGTTTCCTTCTGGTGTGCAGATAGGGTCCCTAAGAATCAGAATGGAGCTGTAGATACCTAAAGACAACAGGAGTTGTAGCAGAGTTGAGTATTCTTTTTTTGAGTTGAGTATTCTTAACCCAAAACTCACTGTATTCTTTCCCAAGATGCTGTGATAAAATATAATTCAGGTGGCTTATAAGAGCATAAATTAATCTCCCAATTCTGATGGCTTAGAATCTAAAGGTGCTAACAGGGCTCCATTTTTTTCTGTGAAGACCCTATGTAATTGTCTGCATGATTCTGCTAGACCAGGCTTTCTTGACTAGCACTTGATGTATAATTCACTTATGACACGATTTTCTTCCTTCTGTCTATTGCTGTGTCTCTTTGTGTCTTTTACTAAGACACCACTCAGCATGGATTACAGTTCAACCCAAAGCAGTGTGATTTGAAGTTAACTTACATGACAACGTCATCAAAGATCCTATCCCCCAAAAGTTCATGACCATAGATGTTATAGCTTCAAGAAAACTTTGAGAAAGAGGGTATATTTAGAAGATCGTGGAAGGGGAGATTAAGGTGGGGGTGATGATATGACCATTAAAACTCCTGAAGCCATGCTGCGCTGTCACCACAGAAGACCCATCTAACGAAAAGTGTATGAGATGCCTTACCATCCAGAGACCCAGGTTTGGCGCTTGGTCACTGCATCTCATTTGCAACCCGTCTCCATCGGTTGCATATGTACTATGATGCTGAAAGGTCTCAGTAGAGTTTCCAGACCAAGACAGGCTAGGGGAAAGCCCTGACAATGTGACTTAAAAGATTTGTAAAATGAAAGTCCTATGGGTCTTGGAGGCTCAGCCTTTTATTCCATGTTTTCAACGTTGCTGACTCATTATTTTTAAAACAGGCTACATTTGTGGTTGTATTTACCTTTACTGACTTATAAGAAATGTGTATCAATTCAAATAATCACGTGTTTTTTTCATTAAAAGTATGTTATTGATATAATTTTAATATACCAACTGTGTAGGGATCAGTCCCTGGAGAAGGGCATCATGTTTGATAGAGTTAAAAGAAGATCGCCCTCAATGCGATGGGTTAACACAGGGGCTACACCCATGGGCTCCAACACAGATTGATTGTGAGGACAGCTCGGGACAAGGCAGTGTCCCCTCCTGCTGTACATTGCGTTGCTATGAGTCCAAACTCAATGGCACCTAACAACATCCAACATTTTTGTTTTCGTTTTGCATTGTGATCAAGGAATTCAGGCATTACAGACTTTTTTAGAATGGATTCATATATTTTAGTGACCTGATATGTTATTTATCTCATGTCCATTGGAAGGGGTATCAGGAGAGAGACACCCTGGGAAGAGACGTCCATGTTGGTAAGTTAGATGAGCAGAGACAAGGGAGGAGACCCTCAATGTAGTGCTTTGGCACAGTGGTTGCAATAATGGGCAACGAGTAAAACAATGCAACTAATCAGAAACCTTTATAAAACAAAAGTACCAAGCTGTGATGTCATCATTTCTTGCATATCCTCTGTCCAGGTCTACACACTTCTGAAAGACATGTTTCATCTCTCTAATCCCTTTCTGAATAATTCTTCTGCCTTTGCCATAGACTACATCAAAATGGCAGTTTGGTAGCCTTGAGGGGCTGAAATAATGTTCTTTTTAAATGTCCTCAGAGTTTCGTAAACAAAAAATATGGATGAACTAAAAGATATAAAACTAGGTGAAAAGAACACACTTTTGGGTTGCATTTAAACAAATCTCAAAACAGCCATAATATCCCTAACTCTTCTTGGCCAGGGCACAATGGCAAAAATATTCTCTGTGTAGACATTGGTGAAGATTATACAGCTCTATACATACATAAAAGTCAGGCATATTGCACATTAAGATCTGTATGATTTGCTCAATTAAACTCAATTTAAAAAGTATATTTCACACATCAAAATTTAGGATCAGGACAATGGGGCCAGGCCCAGACCAAGCTATGTTGCCCCCCTCTCCAGAAGAAGGCAATACAGAGGTTAGCACTGTATTGTACAGAAGATGTAGCCCAGGGAAACAGTCGGGTCTGTCCAGACCAAATGGGAGTGAACTAAAAGGAAGAGAAAGAGAGAGGACCTCATCAGGGCCCACCAAGCCCCAGGGATGACTTCCCTGCTCAGAGCTGCCAATGTACAGAGAGGACTGCATGGCCGGCCCCACGAGGAAACAGGACGTTCCCTCACTCACCCATAGCGCTCCGGGGGCAGCACTGGAGACACTGTGAGGAAAGTGTGCCCGGTCTGCCCCATGCAGAGCCGGGGGAAGCATGAAGGCAGTGCAACGGGGCAGCAAGGGGAGCAAAGTGATCCAGTTCCAAAGGAATCCTGCAAATAGACTCTGACTTGGAGGACAGGGCTTGGCACCTCCTCAGACTTGATCGGAAAACATACATAAGGGTCAGCAGACAGACCTGGAACTATCTATTTTTTTTTCTTGTTTGCTTATTTTGATTTGTTTTTGTTTGTTTCTTTTTCTATTTCTTTCACCCTATGTCTATCTATATAAGATATACAGGACACACAATACCAAGGAGAACACAATGGGACTTGCAGTTCCAAGAAGACATGGAAGAGGAGGGGGCAGGGAAGGGAGTGGGGAGTCAACAAGAAATCTAAAATCGATGGTGAGGAGGGTGTATCATGCCTGGTGGGGTTTAATCAAGTGCAGTGTATCCAAGAGGAACTACTGAGAGTCGAATGAGGGTGAGCATGTTGGTGGGATCGGAGGAAGGTGAAAGGAAATAGAGAAAAGAAAAAGGAAACAAAGTCTATTTATGGAGGTATAGCTATAGACAGATATATGTAAATATGCTAATTTATAATCGAAAGGGAAGAGGCCAATGGACATATATTTATATGTTAACCATTAAGCTAGCAGACAGACATTGGGCCTCTACTCAATGACTCCATTAACACAAGAACACTTTGTTCTAATAATCTGGCACTCTTTGATACTCACCTTCCTGACCTGCTCACTGAAGACAAAATCGGTGCATAAGAAAATATGGTGAAGGGAGCAGATGGTGCCCGGCTATCAAAATATATAGCATCTAGGGCCTTAAAGGCTTGAAGTTAAACAAGCAGCCAGCTAGTATGGAATCAAATAATCCTACATGGAAGAAGCACACCAGCCTGTGTGATCATGAGGTGTTGATGGGATCAGGTATCAGATGTCAAAAGATCCAAAATAAGCAATTATATTGATGTGAATGAGGGGGTTAGAGTGGAGGCTCAAAGCCCATCTGTAGACAATTGGATATCCCCCCACAGAAGGGTTATAAGGAAGGGATGATTCAACCAAGGTGCAGTTCAACACTGATGAAACACACATCATTCCTCTAGTTTCTGAATACTTCCTAACCCCTCCTCCCACTACCATGTTCCAGTTCTACCTTACAAATCTGGCTAGACTAGAGAACACACATTGGTACAGATAGGAGTTCTCAACACATGGAACTCAGGACAGACAAAGCCCTCAGGAACAGTAGTGGGAGTATGGAAATCATGAGGGGAGAGGGGTATGGTCAGGGAGGGGAAAACATCACAAGGTTGGATATGCAGCCCTCCCCCAAGGGGATGAATAACAGAAATGTGGGTGAAGGGAGACAACAGACGGTGTAAGATACAAAATAATAAAGGAGGGTGGGGGATGGGGGGGAAGAGGAGTTTATATCTAGGACTCAAATAGAACATGTTTTGGAAATGATGGCAACATATGTATAAATATGCATGATAAAATTGTTGTACGGAATGTTATAAGAACCCCCAATAAAATGATTTTTAAAAATTAGGATCACATGGTAAAAGCCAAAAATGGGGAGGGGGACAGAAAACAGAAACAGCTTTACAGATGATTCAGAAAATGGAGTTAGTTAAAAAGGTTTTCAAAAGTAACCTCAACTTGTATCACATGATACTGACATTTCTATTGTGAAATATGGTCAGATAGAGCATTTTCATAAAGTTCAGCCTAATTTCATTAACATGGTCAAAACCTAGAAGAAAGTTGATGAAAAAAATTAAATGCTAGAGAATATCACTGGTGAATTAGAATCTTCTCTTTAATTTAAGAGACAGATCAAATGGATATTAACAAAATGTAAAATCCCTTAAGGGTAGAACTTGTTCTATAAGTTTAATTGAATATTAGATGGAGCAGGAGACTGGTCAATAGTTCATATCGAAACCTAGGTTCAATAGGTTCAGATATTGAAAAGGTTGAAGCATGTGGAGACCAGTACAGGAGACGGGGGACGTGTCACATGAGTCACACACAAACCACCGAGAGTTTCTGACATCAGATCCCCAATGGAAGATCATACCTGAAGTGATCGTGGCCAGCAGCTTGGGCAACTGATGAAAAACAACACACCAAGAAGTTCTACAAGACCCAAGAAGTAATGGAAAGAAGACGCCATGTAGGCACATGAAAGCAAGACTGTGACAAACAGATGAAATTAAAGAAAGGTTTTAAAACAGCTCAGGTAAGAGAGCACTGTGACTTAAAATAAAATAAAATAAAGATTTACAGGAGTCTTTCAGGAGAATGACAGAAGCCAAAAGAAAAGATAATGACATTGTTAACGCACTCAGAGAAAATAATTACCAACCTAGAATTTTATAACCAGTGAAAATAGCCTTCAAATATTGAGGTAAAAATTAAGATTATTTCAGGCAAACAAAAGCAGATGATTCATTTTGAGCAATCTGTGCAATAAGAAATATTTAATAAGCTTCTTTTGGCAGAGGGATAAAATAAGAAGATCCTGGAGGAAAGTGTAGACTGACAATAAGCACTAAAAGGCAAAATATACAAGTGTAATATAATAATATTAAAATAAATAGAGTAATGTGGACAAATATATATCGATTGGTTTTGAGGGTCTGAAGCAACAGCAATATAGTTTTATACATGTGAAACCCCAATATTTAATTGTTTGTATGATACATAAGAGCAAAGGCATGAGGGGTAAACCAAGCTAAAGTGTCTCTCTTTTAACCATCACCAGGGAGTCCTCTCAGATCTGATTCAATCAATGCCTTACGTTTCAATCCAGGAGAACCATTAAAAGAATTATAAAAGAATAAACAGCAAGCATGTTAACCAAAGAGAGGAAAGTCGTAGGTGACTAGGAGAGAAGCCGGACAGGACGTACAAGAAGCAGAGTAAAACACCTGACCAAAGCAGACTCTGCCATCGAGCCTACACTAACCTTCTGCCGTGGTCCTCAGGTTTGCCGCACCTTTTCCCCTGGAGGGGCAGCTGGTGGATTTAAACCGCTGACTTCTTGGTTAGCAGCCAATGCGTAACCCACAGTGTCACCAGTGCTTCTTATAATAGACTACATAATTCCAAGTGGATCAGTAATTAAATTGAATGTCAAAGAAATAATAGATAGATAATAAATAATAACAGATAAATTTGTTGTTGTTCCAACCCATAGTGATCTTATGTACAACAGAACAAAACACTGCCTAATCCTGCGCCACCCGCACAATTGTTTCTACGATTGAGCCCGTAATGCTGCCGCCACGGTGTCAGTCCATCTCCGTAAGGGCCTTGCTGTCTCACTGCCCCTGTGCTTTGCCAAGTGTGTTGTTCTTCTCCTGGGCCTGGACTCTCCTGACAACTTGTGCAAAGTTTGTAAAATAAAGTCTTGCTATCTTGGCCTCTAAGGAGCACGCTGGCCATATTTTTGCCAAGACAGACTTGCTTGTCCTTTAGCAATCCCCCGCACGTTCAATATTTGTCCCAGCACCGCCACCCAAGGGCACCGGTGCCTCCTCAGGCTTCTGTAGTCAATGTCCAACTGCCACGTGCAGGCGGCAATCGAAAACAATAATGAAAAAACAGTGAACTAATATCGTTTCAAAAACAGACTAAGGTTGTCAGAGGACCAAAAGACACAACTGGACAATCTGTAGCTGTGGGTCAGTGTGGCTTTTCTGTGCTGCGTTTGTGAAGGAGTGAGACGGAGACGACTTCAGAGGGACACTCCTGGGTAGACCGATGTCTTCTGGGTAAACTACAAACACTGGGATGTTTTGTTTGATTTTATTTTGTTTTTACTTTTGTCGTGCTTGGCCCAGAAAGTTTCAACTGCTTTTAATTTTACCACTTTATTGTGAACTGAGTGAAGTTTTTCAGATTAGATCTGCTTTGCGTTCAGCCAGCCCAAACTCCAAACTCCCTGCCATTGAGTCAAGGCTGACTCACAGCGGCCCCTATGGGTTTCTGACGGTAACTCTGTATGAGAGTAGAAAGCCCAGTCTTTTTCCCTCGGAGGTGCTGATGGTTTAGAACTGCTGATGGTGCGAATCATAGCCCACCTCATAGCCACTACACCACCCGGGCGCCTTTCCATTCAGCACTAACTGCTTATTCTGTTCCATGTCTTTGATCGCAGCGCCCACAATGAGACTGCACTTATTCCACCTCCGCGCTTGTTTTCAGTTTCTGAACCTCCTTCTTTCCTGCCCTCCGAAATTTGTCCGTGGGCAACCATGGGTCTCGAATGGTTGATTAGTCCTAAGAGTGCATTCCCCCTTATAGCCCTGTCTTTTGTTTGTCAACAAACCACCACCAACAAAATTGAACCACAAGGGAGTTAGTCATTTTAAAGTGTATAATTCAATGGATTTCTTTACATTCACAATACTGTTCAGCCACCGCTGCTCCCTGGTTCCAGGGTGTGTCCGTTCCCTCACGCAGAACCCTGTGACCATGAAGTTTCCTTATCCCCTCCCATGTTGCCCTGACGACCACTATTTGGCATTCTGTCTCTACGGATTTACTTACTCTGGGTTTTTCATATAAATGGCATCATGCAATAAGTGGCCTTTGGTGTGTTCCACTGTTCAATGGGCTCAAAGTTTTACATGCTCAGCCCACCTGATGAACTTCCGTTCAATGGCTGCATTCTGTCTCCTGGTAGGGACACACCCCACTGTGACTGTTGTTTAATTTGCCGCTGAACATTGGTGTGTTCTCGCCATCATTTGACTAATATGTGTGTGTGGCTGGGGGTGCTGTCTTGAGGATTCATGTCCCAGTACTGAAATGAGAGGGTCTGACTGTAACCCAAATACATATGGGGCTATCTGCTCCACAGATGCCTCCCACTGGCCTAAACAGCAGTAAGACATAAGGTAATTGCCATTCTCTGTATAATCAAGGACTCGGATCCAGCTCAGAGCATTGGTTCAACTTTCAGCTGGATGAGGTGGTTGCTTGGGCTCCAAGCATGCTAGGGAGGACCCTGCCTTCAAATTGGGAAGAAATTGGTTAAATTATTCTGGGGACTTCCTGGTTGACAAGCACTTGGAGCAGAGGTCAACCTCTAGGGGGGTTGGGTTTCTATGCTGAGACCCTATCAGACCTGGCAGAGAGCTAAAACCAATCTAGGGTAGCCATAGCACCGGATCAGCATAGACCACAAGCTGTCCTGGGCCTGGGCTTAGAAACAGTAGCACTAGGCTGAAGCAGCCCCCCAGAGCAGAGGGGTGGTGAGGTGTGGCCTAATTGAAGCATGGGGCCTGTGTGGAGTGTAAGGGGGCTATCTCGAGAAGTTATGGGCTACCCTAAGCAGGGGCCAGGCCAGCCTTGAGCAAGGAGCCATGCACAGGACCCGGAATCCCAAGCAGAGGGTTTCTTATGGAGGATTTTTGCTCCAAGAGCTGTCCTGATAGAGGCCTATAGCCAGGACTAATCTTGAGTTCCAAGGCTGCTGTTTGAGACCTGGACTAGTCACCAATGGAATGAAGCCCTTCATGGGGAGTCAGGGAGAGAGGGAGAGGGGGGATAGGAGGTGGGGTGAGAGGGAGGGAGAGAGAAAGAGAGAGAGAGAGAGAGAGAGAGAGAGAGAGAGAGAGAGAGAGAGAGAGAGAGAGGCAGCCACATACCTAAAGCAGTGATGTGAACTTGGCATCTTGACTCACTGCACACCTACTGACCCCTGAGCGGCATCTTGCCTGTCCAAGGCTGAATAGGGAGCACTGGCATTTGGGAAGGGCAAGCAAGTCTCATTTGAGAAATGAGGGGGTTTATTGTAGGAACCCTCCTGGACTTGGCCCTGTGCAGCTCTTCAATCTTATCTTTCCCCTTTTATATCTGTGTCCTCTGTTTGGTTAAAATCATGATCACTTGAATGGTGTTTCCATGTGTTCTATTGTTGGCTGTAACGTGAGTGCTGTATAAAGAACAGGAGAGAGAGAGAGAGTTGTAGTATTACTGCTGTCAAAGGGTGAAAACACAAAGTCAGTCATGAAACTATACTCCAAAGTTTTATTCAACATTATCTATTTCAGTTTTTTGCAAAGTTTCAGGATGTTAAGCGTAAGAATAAAGAAGTTTTAGAAGTAAGAGAACTAACAAGTCTATACCATGGAAACCCTGGTGAGTATAGAGTAACACACTATGTAGCCCACTTGTGACTACATCCTGGGCAGCTAGAGCTACAGTTCATAACCTCTAGAAAGGCCTTAGTCACTATGAAGAACTTCTGGTACTTGAGTATTTGTATTGGCTGCTTGCTGAAAGAATTGAAGAAAAAATTCAAGTCTCAAGTGATAACACTGAAGGATTCTGTGGATAAAATACTGAACAATGAGAGAAAAATGAAAGAACATGGAGGAAATAAAGTCACTGTACCAAAAAGAATTCATCAATGTTCAATTATTTTAGGAGGTCAAGAACTTATGGCACTGAAGAAAAAAGTTCAAGCTGCCCTGAAGGCATTCGTGAAAAACAAAACCCCAGGAATTGACAGAATAGCTATTGAACTGTTTCAATAAACAGAGGCAGCACTGGAGGTGCTCCCGTAGCTATGCCAAGAACGTTGGAAGACAGCTACTTGGCCAAAAAGCTGTACAAAATGTCTGTCCGGGCCCATTCCAAAGAAAGGTGATTCAACAGAATGTGGAAAGAGTCAATGTCATTGATATCACACACAAGCACATTTTTGTTGAAGATCATTTAAAAACAGTTGCAACAGTGCATCAACAGGAACTGCCAGAAATTAAGGCCAAATTGGGAAGAGAACTTCGAAAGAGGGATATGACGGCTGAAGTCCGATGCATTTTCCCTTAAAGTTGAAAGTAACAGAAAGATGCTTAGCTGTGTTTCATTGACTACACAAAGACATCCAATTGTGTAGAACACAAAACATTAGAAGTGATATTGAAAAGAATAGGCATTCTAGTAGCAGCTAATTGTGCTCGTGTATACCCTGTACAGAGACCACATGGCAGTCTGTGGAACAGAACAAAGAGATACAGCATGGCTTAAAATGAAAAACATTTTGAATCAACGTTGTATCCTTTTATTATACTTGTTTCATATGTATGTGGAGTGTGATAGGTAGGTTTATTGTGCCAACCTGGCCAATGAACACAGATGGGATTAATTGAAGGGCAAAGAGATCAATAACTTGACAAGTCTTGCCCTTCTTGTCTCTTGCTTTTTGATGATTGGACCAGTGTGAAGCTGTCTTAGCTTGTTCTCTGCTTCAACTTGGGACACCTAACCTGTGGACTGTGTCACTGTAGTTTGAGGTTCCTTCAAGACCTGCTTCTCCACGCTACTGGAGTATACATTGCTTGATCTGGGGACTGTCAGACCCTGTTATCTGGCTGACAGTTGGTGACCTCCCTTGCTGTTTGCTGCCTGTGGCCAGATTGCCTGAATTGCTCTACAGAAGACTCGGCTGTCTGCTTCCTTGACTTGCACCTGGCGGCCCTCAAGACTTGAAGGACTGCCAGAGGATTAGCTGTCTCGTGGAAGTGAGTTGCACTGAGACATTTGTACTGCTCTATAGACTAATTAGCTGTTTATTTTGCATATTGTATATCTATATCTATCTATATCTATATCTATATCTATATCTATATCTATATCTATATCTATATCTATATCTATATCTATATC
The DNA here is from genome assembly GCF_050624435.1 of Tenrec ecaudatus. Lineage (NCBI taxonomy): Eukaryota > Metazoa > Chordata > Mammalia > Afrosoricida > Tenrecidae > Tenrec > Tenrec ecaudatus. Next base: position 30,972,210 of record NC_134547.1, read on the forward strand.
TATATCTATATCTATATCTATATATATATATATATAAAATCATAAGTGTCCTGGTTTTGTTTTTCTAGAGAACCCTATCGAACATATGGAGCAAATAAATAATCTGAAGACTGGACTATAAGAAAAAAACCACATTCTCAGATGGGAGGACAACTCAACAGTTTATATAATACACAGATGGCATAACCTTGTGTGCTAAAAGTGAGGAAATCTTGAAGCCCTTGCTGGTTAAGATCAACATCTAAAGAATTCAGTATGAAGTCTATAATTAAATATAAAACAATTTAATCTTCATAACTGAACCAGTAAACTTTATGATAAGCAGAGAAAAGATTGCAGTTGTCAAGGATTTCAGTTTGCTCACATCCACAATCAACGCCCATGAAAACAGTAGTCAAGAAATCAAATAACTCATTACATTGGTTCAATGTGTTGCAAAAGACCTTTTTAAGTGGTAAAAAGCAAAGATGTCGCTTTGAAGACTGAGGTGGCCATGGCATTGTCGATCCCCCCATGATGTGAAATTAGGATGCACAATAAGGAAGACTGGAGAAGAGCTGATGCCTTCAAATTATGATGCTGCTGAAGAATATCTGTCTTTAGAAAAGGGGATGGCAAAAGTTTGTCCCGTGTACATTGGACATGCATCAGAAGGAGCCAGTCCTCAGAAAAGGACGTCATGCTTTGTGAAGTCGAGAGAGGGTCCTGCAAAAGAGGAAGACCCTCGTCAGTCGAATGGATGATACTGTGACTGCAGCAATGGGTTCGAACTTGTCAAACACTGGGACAATGGTATAGGACCAGGCAGTACTTGTGTTCTGTTATATAGAGGGTTGTTATGCATCAGAGTGGAGCGCTGGTGGTATGGTGGGTTACAGTCTGGCTGCTAACTGCAAGGTCAGCAGTTTGAAACCACCAGCCTCTCTGAGGGGAAAAGATGAGGCTTTCTATTCCCATAAAGACTTACAGACTTGAAAACCCACAGGGGCAGCTCTACTCTGTCCTATAGGGTCTCTGTGAGTCTGAACTGACTTTTGGCAGTGAGTGTGAGTCAGCAACAACTCAACGGCACCTGACAACAACAAATGCTGACTGTCAAATCGGTATCGCTGCTTCCCAGAGTGTGGGTCAACAATGTGGTAGAGAGCGAGGCTGGCAGCCAGACTCACTTCTCACGGTTCTGTCCGCTCTGGGGAGGAGCGGGAATGGACCGTTCCGTATGCTCTATTTCTACAGTACCACTCTCCTTTCTCAAAAAAGAAGAAATGGTGTTCTTTTGAGCCGTTTTCTTAATTGCTTATCCATCTGGGCTATTTTTAATAGCAATTTCTTACAGTTTCTGATCTGTGCCCGGTGTCTGCCTTCCCATTTTCCAGCTTCTCATTCTAGTTGGTCTTTGGGTGGGCTCATTAAAAATCTAAGATCATCACCTGAATTGGTGCAAAGGTCTGTTTGACTCAGCGCTGTGTATCTTTCCACTTATTTAGTAATTATTTACAAAGCATCCATCATTCCAGGTGCATTCCATACACCAGGAATACATCAACGAACGAAGGAAAGGCAGATACATAATTAAGTTTTGTGAGTTCCCTTTGGCTCTGGGCTCTGACTCATGGTGACCCATGCACAACACAGTCAAACAGTGCCTGGTCCAGTGCCATCGTCACACTTGTTGGGCTGAGCAAGCCCATGGTTGCAGCTCTGTAGTCACGATGGATTTGGGGTGACTTCCAACACTGGGTGCTTATCTTCCATCAAGTACTTTGGACACAGCTCTGTGTGATACTTTGGGTTTTATTCTTTACTTTCTGGAAGTAGTTCCTACTTCCATTCTTTCTAGTCTGTCTTAATCTAGAAGCTCCGGTGAAACTTGACCAGCAGGAGCGAACCTGCTGCTATTTGACATCACTGCCAGCATCCAGCAACACGCAACTCAGCAAAGCACAACCAATTGAGCTTGGAGGTGGAAGAAGGATTCAACATCACTAATAAATAAGTTATTTATTAGTTATGTTGCCTTTGTTTGTTGTTTAGTGCCTTTAAGTCAACTGAAATTCATAGCCATCCTTGTAGGACCAAAGGAATCTGCCTGGCCCTGCGCTGTCTTCACAATTGCTGTCATGTGTGGGACCTACTGCGGCAGCCAAGGCATCCGTTCATCTGGCTGAGAGTCTTCCTTTCTTTCTGCTGACCTTCGTTCACTAAGCCTGACGCCCTTCTCCACGAGTTGGTCTCTTCTGATAACGTGCCCAAAGAGCATGAGGCAAAGCTCACCCTTCTCCCATCGAAGGGGCATTTGGCTGAATGTCCTCCAAAGCAGAGGTGTCCCTCCGTCTGGCCGTCCGTGGTATGTTTGCTATTCTTCACCAGCACCGTCATTCAAAGGCATCGCTTCTTCCTCAGTCCCCTATAGTCATTGTCCACATCACACGTACATACGAAGTAAATGGAAATACCAAGGCTTCAGTCATGGAGAGGTCTTTTGAAATCGATTCGCCCAAGGCCGGACGTCATTTGTTTTCTTGACTACCGCTTTAGGAGCGTTGACTGTGGATGCAAGTAAAATGACATCTTCAATATTTTCTCCATCTATTCCAATGTTGCGTGTTTGTACAGTTGAGAGGATGTTTGTTTTTCTTTGCAGTGAGGTGTAATCCATACGAAGGAGCTTTATCAGTAAGCGCTTCGAGTCGCTTTACTTTCAGCAAACACGTTGTGTCCTCCGTTTTTCACAGGTGATAAGTGAATCTTCCTCCAATCCTGATGCCACCTTCCTCCTCATGTCGTCTCTCTCTCAGACCATGGAGTTTTAGTTCTCAGACTGTTTGCTCAGCAGACAGATGGCATAAGTATGGTAAAAGGAGGCACAGCTTCTGATTTTAAATCATGCATTATGCCCATGTTCTAGTCCAATGCCTGGCCTACAGGTCTATAAGGAATTCCCTATCTTCTCAGTGTTACCCACTGTTTGTTATGATCCACACACTTGAATGCTTTTACCTAGTCAACAAAGCACAATTAACCTCATTCGGTCCTTCTCTGCTTTCCGTTTGGATCTGTCTGATGTCGGCAAAGAGTCTCTCACTCTGCTGAATCTGATGGGGATTTTTCTAACAGCTCCTCATTGATGGGCCACCTTCGAAGTATCTTCAGTAAAATTTCACTCTCCTGTGATAATATTGATACTGTTCCATAATTCTCACATTCTGCAGGAGAATACTTCTTTGGAAGGGAACATATGTAGACAGCATGTTTGAAGATGACAAGAGCCATGGGCATGGTAGGTCAGCAAAAGGGGGCAGGAGTGCTGGCATAGCATCAGGGAAAACTTCATGTGAGGTCAGCAATAGCATGAAGGAAGGGAGGGAGGGGAAACAGCCACTGCAAAGCTCCTCGCTCTCCATGGAGGCGCGAGAGGCCAGGGCAGCTGGGGCAGAAAGCAGACGGCAGGGCCAGAGGGGTGCTGAGGGGGCATTGCTTAGGGCCTTGTGGGACCTAAAAGGGCTTCACTTGTTACTTAAAGGGTGTTTTGAAGAGTCAAGGATATGATCTCATTTGCATTTAAACCGATCCCTTTGGTCCTTGATTTGAACACAGATTGGAATGGGTTATTAACTTGGTTTAAAGCACGATTCCCATCGAACTGCACAGGAGAACCACCGGGGAAATCTTTAACTTTCAATGCCAAGATCACACCAGTTCAGTGAGTCTCCTTGTGGTGTGTCCAAGCTTGTGAGAATGCCTCTGTTGGCTGCGAGGTAGAGCCAAGGTCATGAACAACCACTGGTTCCAGTTCTTAAAAAGCCTCCACTGGCCTCCTATTCTGAACCGGGGAATACTGGAAGGAGAGACCTTCTCTCTCACTTGGTGTTACCAGTGCGTAAACGCGCAACCTCTGGCCAAAACACGGGACGTTCGAACTCTTCTAGAGCAGCCTCAGCAGACAGACCTGGAGACGCTAATGGGGGCTCCCTTCTGCACATACGGGGCACCATGAGTCGGAAATAAGATGCCGATGACTAGTAGCAATAGCATGCGGCATAGAGTCCCGATGGATTCATAAATAAAAATTTTGTATCACTAAGATGGGAAGCTGAGTCCTGATGGCGCCATGTGGCCATAGAGCCCCATGATCAAGGTAGCATTGATCAGCACTGCAGGTTTCCCAAGAATCATACTGAACAGACGCTCCCTGCCTGCAGCCGAGATCACACTGTAAAGCATTTGGTTTCGGGAAGGCTGAGCGAGTTTTCTTTGAAATTCTGATGCTATTTTAGTTCTGTTTGACCACTGGAGCCAAAATGGAAGCATGGAAGCAGGAGGAGGCAGTTTGGCCCTCAGCAGGAGTGTGTTTGAAAGCGGATTAGAACTCCCAGGGAAGGGCCGGTTTGCCCTGGGGTTTACACCAAGGACCAGGGACCTTACTTCCGCGTGTCCTTAATAATTTACCTAAAATGGTTGGATTTTAAGTAATGCTGGTGTCTTGGGAGCTGTGGCTCAGGGCCACCTGGTTACCAGTCATACACTGACCAACACACAGCCCTTTCCCTCAACAATTGTGTACAGATTCCACTTCCTGACTCTGCAGCTCTACCGTCTACAGGAACGCCTTGGCCGGACGCCAGTCATGATTATGTGGTGATTTCTTCCGTCATCTGTAATTTTGCTCATGACTGTGAATGAGTGGGCTCCCTTTTGACCTCTGTACTGTGTGTTGCTTCCCTGCATTCAGGGGGACTGTCTTTGACCTGTTTAAAGGGCATCTATGGAAGATGCTAGAAGTGCGGATCTTCTTTCCTTCCCCTGAACGCCCTTAAGGCCTGCCCTCTCTCTGCTGAAGGCCGGGCTGTGGTTCCCGCGGCTTCCTGGGTGGGCCCCCCTCCACTGCACAGCCCACAATCTCACCCTCCGCAGGCTCCGTCCCTGTGACAGGCCAGGAGAGCCCAGTCCCAGAAAGCTCCCAGCTGCTGCCGCCACCTGCTTCCCGCTGCCGACAGGTTGCGAAATCACAGATTAGGTCATCATGTTGGGTTCATCCCAAGGTCAGGCTCATCTCCAAGGAATGGGATCCCTCCTAGGAGGCCCTTTACAGCCCCCAGGGCCCCTTGTTCTTCCTTCCCCAGTTAGTGGGGACCGTGCAGAGGCTGCTGGGCAAATAATGCAGCTAGGGGTCTGAGGGGAGTGGGGCTGGCGGCCTGCTGGGCAGGCTGGCTGCAGGCCAGCGCTCACCTGGCTTGCCAGTGCTGGAGCTCTGCTCCTTCCGGTTCCTCTGGGGAGAGCTGAAGAGCCATGCAGGGGCAAGAGAGGCCAGCGAGCCCAGCCAGATGCTCCTGTGAAGGCAGGGTCGTCTCCGGAACTGCGTGAGAGATGGCCTAGCCCTGCACTGTCTGGTATGGTAACCATGGCTCACATGTGGCCACTGGGTCCATGAAGTGTGTCTGGAAGGGCTGAGAAACTGGGTCTCTAAATTCATCATGGACTTTTTCTTCCATTTATTGTGATGGGAATCGGCTATTCGAAATTGGGTGAAGGTTTACAGAGCCGATCATCAGTTTTCCATTCAACAATCCATACACCTGATTTCACTTTGCGGAACTTAAATTCAAATATAATACTGAAGTGATATTCCATTCTGTTATTAGAAAACTTTGATGTCGGAAACAACTTGGCTTTGAGGCTACTTTTCCATTATGAATTTCGTGACATTGACACGCAGATCAAGCCAATGGGCATTGGCATCCAGTTGGGTTGTGAGTGGAATGTACCCACAAGATGTTAAAGGCCTTACTAAGTAAGGGATGGACACTATCCCATCAGTATCTTATCGTGATGTTTCTGGATTTGATAGACCGGGTTAAATAAACTATATTAAAATCCATTTCACCTGTTGCATTTTGCCGGTGGCGTGTGTGTAGCTGCGATCTGCATGGTCAGCAATTCAAAACCACCAGAAGCTCCTTGGGAGACAGGCTGGGCTTTCTACTCCCATAGACAGTTACAGTCTTGGAAACCCAGCCAGGGTGATTCTAAGTCAGTATTGACTAGATGGCAATGAGTTTGTTTGTTTTTTTTATCTAATGTGACTATCAGAAGCTCTTATATCACAGCTGTGACTCACCTTACATTTCTATTGGACAGCCCCCCGTGCCTAAGCAGAGAGAAGGTGACACAGGAGGGTTTGCAGCTACTAAGAGGCCGATAATAAAGCAGCTCACAGCTGATGTATGTCTGCTCACATGATGCACTTCCTGCCTCCTCTTTCCTCTGCTCCCTAAATAAATCCTCTTGGTTTCGCCTCCAGCCGGTAGGTATCGGAGTGGATTTAGGGCACAGGATACAGCAAGCTCTGCCACTTTGTGACTCTGTGTAGTGTGTACTTTACGTACAGATTTTTAATTTTATGCTTTACTCGTGTCATTTAAACAAATATCCTGATAAAATACAGGAGAGTTCAAAAAGTGCCTGGATCCCTTGAGTGGGAGGGGGCCTGGAATTGAAGGGTGGTGTAGTGTGTCCATGAGCTTTTGAAGCACCATCTTGTTTACGGATGCCCATGTGGCCATAAGGTAATACTTGCGTCACCTTTGACAAACACGCCCTTGTGTGTGAGTTTCATAATACTGACCCTTTGGATGTCCTTATGCGATTTGCTTCTTGAGTTCACATTACAGTAGCTTTTGTTGTGGGGAGTCACATAAGCTTCGGGATGGTGCCCCCTGATACAAACAGAGAAAACCCATTGCCGTCAAGTTGATTCCAACTCAGAAACCACATAAGACAGAGAACTGCCCCTTTCGGTTTCTGAGGGCTGCAAACCTTTCAGGGGGGCGAAAGCCTCCTCTTTCTCCCTCATGGCAGCTGGCGGGTTCGAATTGCTGATCTTACAGCTAGCAGCCCAACTGAACGCCACTGTACCACCAGGGCTCCTAGGCACTGCCACATGGCCTTTTACACACACCTTCCAAATGCATGTCACTAAAGTGTACATTTCCCTATGCTCTCACCAGCCCTCGATTGTCCATCTCTTCTTTTTCCATCAGAAAGAGTGACACTTTGTATTTATACTGAAACTAAGAGATGGTCTGTATGTCTTATGTGGATTGGTCAGGAATATCTTGGCCCATTTTTCTTTCAGGTTGCTTATCTTTTTCTGTACACAGGTGCTTATATATTGTGGATATTAAATTGGGGCTGCTATAAACGGTGCCTTATGTCAGCCTCTCACATCTTATACTTCTTTTACATTTTAATTGAGGAAGAACACACCTAGAGACAAATGCACGAAACACAAGGGAACCAGTGAAACAATTATCACAAAATAACCACTATTTAGGTCAAGAGAAACATTTTCAGTGCCAAAAAGCCCCTCAGGGCTTTCGAACCATTACCCTCTCCCCCCACCCCGGTGTAACCTATCACAACGACAAAACTTTCAAAAGATGATCTTTGTCTTAAAACAACTGTATCTATAGGAACCGTGTACCCTGCATTTTCCTGACTGGTTCTTTGTTTCTGTTGATCAATATCAACAAAAGGTTATCCATTTATCTGTATTGTGAGATTTAGCTGGAGTTTGTTCCTTTCCATGGTTATATGTCCTTCCTTTTCATAAGTATACCACATTTTATTTGCACATCCTACTGTTGATCGACATCAGATTGTTTGGGAAGTTTTCCCCCTCAGTTTGACTTTTATGAGTATATTCACTCTGGACATTTATTTACATGTCTTCTGGTGCATATTTCCATAAATTCCAATTGGGGATATCAGGGTGTGGGATTTCCAGGTCAGAGTACAAACAACCCATTGCCACGGAGTTGCGGACTCCTCAGAGCATCCCTGTAGGACAGGACATAACTGCTGGTTTGAGTTCCCGAGAATAACTGTTTGCAGGAGTTGAAAGCCATGTCTTTCTCCCATGCAGCAGCCGGTGGTTTCGAGCTGCTGACCATGAGGAATGCAGCCCAATGCACAACCACTTGCCACCGGGGCTCCCTGTCAGATAATGCTACTTTTTCAAAGTAGTGGTGTCAATAGACAGTCCCATCAGCACTGTAAGAGATTACTCCACATCGCCAGCAGTACATGGATTGTGTTTTAACTTGAACGATTCTGATGGTATATTCAGCCTACTGTCATGGTGTCATTTCTGACTCTTAGCAACCCTATAAAGGATTTCCAAGGCTGTAAATCTTCAGAGAAGCAAATAGCTTCATCATTCTCCCACAGAGAAGCTGATGGTTTTGAACCACCAACCTTGCAGTTAGCAATCCAACTCTTAACCTGACAGTACCACCAGGGCTCCTACAAACGGGTATATAGTGGGAATGGCTTTAGCTTAACTTTGCATTTGTCAGATAAATAGTGAGGTGGAGCCATTTGAAACTCCTCTACTGGGCAGTTCTTGTTGACCGTTCCTTCATTGTCCTACCGGCTTGTATCATCGAGAGTCAAGCGAAGTGAAGGAAAGCACACCCCCACTGACACTGAGAAATGGGATGTAAAGATCTGATAAGTAGCTGAAAGGCGAGGAACCATCTGTGGTGTTTCTGGCTAGCAACTGCTCTAAGTGCCATCCGGGACTGATAGCAATGAGACCTAGGCAGAAATCTGGAAAGCTCAGCACAGAGGTATGGGGTTCCACAAGGCAAAGCTTCAGATCTCTGCATTGAAGTGAAGCTTGCTGGGGCCACCCCAGAACCATGAGCGCCTTACCCCAGCATTAGGTGAGCTCACCCTTGGAGGGTCAACATCAGAAGAAAACATCTCTTCCACCCCGCATTGCCCCCTGTTGGCAGAACCTCAGTATTGCTAAGGCATCCTGGTGGCTTAGGAGTTGGGCTGCTAACCACGAGGTCAGTAGGTAGAGCCCACCAGCTGCACGGAAAGAGAAAGACGAGGCTTGTTTGCTCCCAATAAGAGTTACCACCTAGGAACACGCTCAGGGGCAGTTCTACTCAGTCTGATAGGGTGGCGGGGTCAGAAGCCACTGAATGGCAGGCTGTGAGGCAAATCCGAAATGGGGTTCGCAGAGCCCAGCTCCGTCATTCCAAAGTAGAGGCGAATAGGGTGGCTTTAGAGGAAGAGCCAATTGCACTAATAACTGGCAAAGTTGTCTGTCAGTTTTTATTGATTTGTAGATGTTCTTTATATATTCTGGGAACGAGTTGGTTATTGGTATTGCAAATATATTCTCCCACTCTGTGATATATCTTTTTCACCTCTTTATGATGTCTTTTAATGGATAAAAGCTTTTAATTTTAATGTAATCAATTTATCAATCTTCTTTTATGGCAATACTTTTGGTCCCTGGTTTTTAGAAACCTTTTCTACCTAAAGCCATAAGAATATTCCCTAATGCTTTTCTTCGCAGCATGATTGTTTTCCTTTCCCATTTAAATTTACAATCTGCCTGGAAGTGATTTTTTATGTATGGTTATTGTGAGGTAGGCAGTTAAGGTTCTTTTTTCGCATCCGGGGTTCCAACGGATCCAGCAGTGTTTCCTGAGAATGGCATCCGTCATTCACTGTTCCACACCACGCACCTGGACTCCCCTCTGTTGTCTACTCTAGCTGTTCCTCTGTGAAGCAGAAAAATGGTCCCCATTGTGGCTGCTTTACCTAGAATAACTCTGGGCCGTGATACATTGCTAGTGAGAATGCAAAGCAGTGCAGCCGCTGTGCGATGCAGTGTGGCAGCACCTCAGGCAGGTAAGCATGGACTTTACCAGATGGCCCAACAATTCTCCTCCTAGATATGGCCCCTGAAGACTTAAATCAGAGATGCAAGCAAATACTTGCCCATCATCACGTTGTTTACAATAGCTGAAACGAGAAAACAACCCAAATGCCCATTCGGCTGATGAAAGGTGGCAAGTCCAGGGAGTGGAATATTACCCAACCACGAAAAGGAAATGGAAGAAAAGTATCTGAATAAATCTCAAAAGCCCTGAAGGTATCGTCCCAGTGTACAGCCTCTGCCCTATCCAGCCCTGCAAGGTAGAATTCGGATCATGGTAGTTGGGGGAAGAAAGCATCCAGGATCTGCGGGAAAGCTGTGTTCTTCATCGGTACTACATCGCACCCTGACTGACCCGTCTCCTCTCCTAAACCCCTCTGTGAGGGGATCTCCAGTGGTCGACACTTGGGCCTCGGATACCTTCAGGACCAGGGGTGTGAGGGGCGATGCTGGGAGAGTGGAGGGTGAGTGGGTTGGAAAGGGGGAACTGATTACAAGGATCCACATGTGACCTCCTCCCTGGGAGATGGACGGCAGAGAAGGGGGGGAAGGGAGACTCCAGATAGGGCAAGATAGGACAAAATAACAATCTGTGGATTATCAAGAGCTCATGTGGGAGGGGGGAGCGGGGAGGGAGGGAAAAAAAAGACCTGATACAGAGGGCTTAAGTGGAGAGCAAATGCTTTGAGAGTGATTAGGGCAAAGAATGTACGGATGTGCTTTATACAATTGATGTATGTATATGCATGGATTGTGATAAGAGTTGTATGAGCCCCTAATAAAATGTTTTTAAAAAAATCTTGAAAGCCATGTGGTAAGTGAAAGGCGGCAGCCACAATAGGCAGTGTAGTGTACTATCCCATTGACATAACCGGTTCAGAACAGGTGCACTCACCGCGATGGAAAGTAGATTAGTACTGTGCAATCATTTGGACCAGGTAGGGGTGTGGGAGGGAGGGAGAGTACCTGCTCTCTCCACAATGGAGGACCTGTGGAGCGATACTGTGCCACAACCGGCACTCCAGTGTGCCAGGCTTTCGGTTAGCAGGAGCTGTGAAGTAAGGCAATTGTTTCATCTTTATACCAGTCGAGAAATGGCCCTACCTGCATGGGCATATTTGCGGTGTCTCTGTTATTTTTCACAAGTATATTTATCTTTCCCCTTACTCATTATGAATGGTCTTAGTTATTTTTTAAATAAATTGGTAATATGAACCCTCCTTTGGGGGGGAGCCAAACTACTTCTAGCAATCATTGAAATTTTAATTTCCATGTGGACATTAGAATACCTTTGTCAAGTTCCATTGCCGAATTATCAATTACAGATGTATTGAAGTAATTAATTAACGCAGAGGGAATTGACATCTTCAGACACTCAGACCTTTTCATGCAGGAAATTAATCTGTCAATCCATCCATTAAGGATTTTTTTGACATCAATAAAATTGCATAGTAGTGTCGTGCAAGTTTTCCTTTTTCACATTACTGTTGAAATAAATGACAGCGCACTTTCTTACCCAAACAGCATTTGTAAAAAGTACGACATGTTATTCCTATAATCTTAGAGTTTTGTTTAGAAATGAGTCCTTTTCTAACCCATGACATTTAGCTGTAGGAAACCAGCTCTGTCCAGTCAATTCTGACTCACGGGTGAGGTCCTGTAGTGGCTGAGTGGCTCAGCACTCCATTGCTCACCCACCAATCAACATCTCCAACAAACCAGCCATTCTGCAGACAGGCAGACCAGCGAGCTGTTCCCATGACATTGGCAGTCTAGGCAACCCCATGAGGCAGCTCTTCTCTGTCTCGCAGGTCACTATGAGTCAGAATGGACCCCACGGCACACAACATGATCTGAACGTGGACATCTCTAAAAAGCTACCTCCAGACAAGTCTCGCTCTCATCAGCCTTCCAGGCACAAAAAATTGTTTTTAATAGGTTTATGTTTGTCTTCACAGTATTTCTTTGTATAAAAAGAATGAACTAGAATGATATCTTTTTGAGGCCTGGCCCCACCTCTATTTCAAGAAAAAAGTAGCTTACTCTGCCCACCCTTCAGTTGTCACTAGTGTAAAGCTGCCAGGCGCCCACGCCCTTGCCCAGCTGTCTACCAGGCCCTTGGTGTGGATGTGCCGGAGTTCACTTAGCCCTTACAGGTGATAGCGGTTCCGTGTGGTCTGTTTCATTGACTGCATCCTAAGTCCATTCCAACAAATGAGGATACCGCTGTGTGGCTTAGTGGTCACTGTTTCCTCAGATTATCTCTTCCTCTCAGGAACTCCTGCTTTCCCAGCCTGCCCCACTCTCAACAATCGCATGCCCGTGGCACTAACTTTGGGGTCCTTGGATGGTGCACCTGGTTAGTACACATGGCTGCTACCTGAAAGGTTGGAAGTTTGTGTTCACCAGAGGCACCCCTGAACATCCCCCCAAAACCAAACCCAACTCACAGTCACCTTGTGGGTTCCAACGCATAATGACCCTATAGGACAGAGCAGAGCTGCCCCTGGGGGTTTCCAAGACTGTACAGGAGTAGAAAGTTTTGCCTTTCTCCTGCGGAGTGGCTGGTGGTTTTGAACCACTGACCTTGAGGTTAGCAGGTCAATTCATAACCCACCATGCTACCTACCAGGGCTCCCTATTGAATCCCCTCTGAGAGCATGTTTCTGTGGAGACACACATGAAATGACCATGAGTCGAAATGGACTCCACAGAAACTGGTCCTGGGACCCTAACTTCCCACCCACACCTGTGTCTCCTGCAACTCTGGCTGTTTTCTCAGAATTCCCGAAGATCCAACCATCTGAGCAGAATTTGCTTGAACTCTTGGGAACCCAGAAGGAATCGATCGATGCCAATGATCACGTTATTGGTTTACAGGGACATTCACACACTTCACACCCATCCGCTCTCAGACAAGACGCTGCACCCTTCATACCCACCCCGGAGGTGACCTTTGCCCACTGCGCACCTGTGTCTCCACCTTTTGGAGAATGAAGCACAGCTTACCCTTGGGAAGCCCACCCTTTGCCCTTAATATTACTCAGTCTTGGTGGGATGCCAGCCTGAGAGCTCTGCCCTTACCTGGCCAAGGACTGAGCGTGTCTAAAGAGTCTCTCTTCATCTCTGTCATTTGAACCTGGAGAGACACAAAGAAACAAAACAGAACACTGGGTGCTCATTTCACCCCAGCCGAGGTTCCTGGAACAGTTGCCTACAAGTTCCTGGATACCAAGTTCTCCTGTCTGGTCCACGGTGGTCGCCCTCTCCTAAGATTCTCCCAGTCAACTCCTCCTTCTGTTTTAACATTCCCAGACTCCATGAGCTGGTACACACAGAGCCCCAGTGCAGAGAGGGGGAGAAGTGCCCAAATGCCACCCTGCAGGGCACCACTCTGTGCCCCTCCATCCTGCCTTCCCTTACCCTTGGCCCTGTGCACAGCAGAGGTGACAGAGACATGCCACCACTCCCCCCTTTGCCAGGGAGAGAACACATGCCTATCTCCCCAGTGGCACGACACCCCCTTCCCAGAGCCTCCTCATCCACACCTCTTCTATGTTGGGCAACACGCTGGGCAAACCAGCCGGGCTGCCGCAAATGTTGATGGAGTTGAGTTTCAGAGAGGTGGGCGGGATCCCACGCAATTTGGGTTTTCTTCTCTGAAACAGACAACCAACTAGATAATTAACCAAATTCAAGAAGTGGAGAATTGACAATATTTTTTTGAAAGGCACATAAACTGACAGACGTCAGGCTCAGATGAATGCAAAGGGAACAAGCACTGTTGAACATTTCCCAAGAAATGACAGAGACATGATGGCAATATCATGCTCTCTTCAGGACAAGACCCAGACCTCGATGTTATCGGAAAGACCATTGGTTCTAGACAGAGCTGTCCCCTGTGTCAGGGGGCCTCTCTGTGAGGGAACAGACGTGTCTCTACAGAGTTGCTGTTGGAACAACAGATGTGGGTAATTACCATGGTATTTGATATGAAATGCTGAGTTCTGAATGTGAACCACCCAAAATTGACCCAGAGGCCAGACGATGTTACCGCCGTTGACGTTGTCATCGACTGTGTTCAACCTGAGACAGGAGAGGTGGGGGCCACGCCAGTGGGGCAGCCCTTTGCAGCCCCGCCTTAGCCGAGAAGCATTTCCAGGCAGCCAGTGCGTCACCTCTTCGTCCGTTCCAGAACGGACGATTGGAGAATGTGCTAAGCCACCGGTATGCGATGGTTTCTGGTCTTGCCAAGGGAGTGCCTGCACCCAGAACTGTGGGAGGCCCCGGGGCAGCTGACACAGGGTCCATGTGGCTTCGTGTTCCTGTCTTTCCGATTTCATAGTTCGACTCCAGTGTTTCTCAACATGGCTATCTTTGTTCTCAGTGTCACAGGCATGGACTCCATTTCTTTTTCTTTTTCCTGCTTTATTCCTCCCGGGGCCCACACCTAACCCCTGTGAACATGACGTAGGCACCGTGAATTTTGTTCTGCTGTACTCAGGGTTAGTAGGAGTTGGAATTAACTTGACGTCACCAGTCAGCACAAGGTCAAAGAAGCTCTCGATTTAATTCTGTCCTTAGGTGAAATGATTATATATATAAACAATCGTGCCTGGCACCATGGGAAATTCTGGGAATCTGACAAACATGAGGCTCTGAGTTTTCTCACCTAAGTGGTGAGGGAGCTTGGGTAGTCACGTGCCAACTGCCAGCAGTCATTGGTTGAGGGTGGCTCCGGGAGCAGTTAATTTCATGTCCTCTCCTGCTGCTGGGTGCACACCAGGGTGGCCTTGCAGGACTTCTGGGAGGAACACGTCCTGAGGTCCAGAGAGACTGGGTGTGGGTGCTGAAATCAAGGGCCCGGCTTGGTTACTCCTGGGCTGACCTCGCTGAGGGTTCTCCTCCAGAGGCTGGGGCGATCCACCTCATAGCCTCAGACCCACAGCTTCCCCACCTGCTAGGAGGGAAGGTGGAGAGTCTGAGCACCGGCATTTCCAACCACTGAAGGGATCACACCCAGGAGTCTTCAACAGATCCTTGTCCCAGCAGGGGGACGCGTAGTTGCTAATGCACTTCTGTATTGCAGTCCACACCCGTTTGTCCACCCATAAGACCTTCCTTCTTCCACTCTTGCCCTAGCCTTTTAATGCTTGTTCACCAGGAGGCTGACAGGTTACCTGTCAGAAGCTTTGACCATGGGATAGGAGTAAGCTAGTGGACAGTTCCATTCATGCCCTGGCCTCAGGGACAGGAACGGCAAGTCCCCTAGAAGGGAACGGAGTTTGTTGGTGGTATGTTGTTGATTCATAATTATAATCCGGTGGTGATTGTAGCAGTCACTCCCTAGGTCTGGAGAAGAATGAAAGTTGCACTTCAAAACCCTTCACTACCTTGAGTACATTGAAAGTTGATTGTGGGGCACCCTAGGTTTTACCACTCCCTTGGTCCCACAGGCTGGGGAGCAGACACTGGGCCTAGCATCAAGCAGCTGTTGGAGGGGCCGGCCAGCAGGGCCACTTCCCTCGCACGGCTTCCCATCACTCTCTCTCTGTCATCTTACCCAAGTACCCGCCATAGAACTTTTACAGCCCCTTAAGACTGTCTACAATCTGAAATCATATATTTGTCTAGTGTTACATCCCTACATTTAAACTCCTGAGAGCGGGGATCTGGCCTGGCTGGCTGGCTTTCCCCCCACTCTGGCCCAGATAGCACCTGACATAGATTATGGGCCCCTTGGATACATGTGGAAGGAATCAATCAAACTCAAAATCGGCTGAGTTAATTTTATTGGGTTGGCATTATTGGAAACTTTTGCAAGTGGCACCACCCGGAAAGGCTGGTGCTGACACATGCTCTGTGAAGGGCAAATCTCACTGAAGAATGAGCAGGTGGGATGCAGGGTGGAAGATGAGGGTGGTGGTCACTTTGGTGTCGACTTGTTTGCACCTGTGGGAGTGTGTGAGTGGAGCCCAACCCCTTCCCCAGGACCCGCTCAGTAACATCTCCTGAAGGGCATGGCCTGTTTATCGAAGATGCTGTGCAGGACTGGCCTTTCTTAGCTCTCTCCTTCCTGCTTGACTGGGTCCTTCATCTGGCTTCTGGGGCCTGTGCACCCTGGGAGCCAGCAGTGCTCTGTCATGTTCCCACAGACCTGGCATCCATGAGACTCTGTACCCACTAGCCTTCGGTCTCCTCTAGGTTCCTGCTAGGTCTTCCTGATTCATCTACTGGCAGCCTCGTGAGTCTGGAGGGGCTCCGGCAAGCAACTGACCCATGGACTGGGCTGGACCAATGCTTTGATATAAATGTCTGTCTTATGTGAGTGTCGCTGGTTAGGTTTCTATAGAAAACGCAGCCTGACACAATTGTGTATCATTAGCCTTCCAGGAAAGTAGAGGAAGAAAGGCATGAATGGATAGAACATTCACTCACGGCAGACTGTGCAAAAGAGCCCACCTGATGGAACGAGGAGAAACCCCCTCTTCAGGTGTCCTGCTAACCTCCCACCTCTGTGAGAGCCCACACGTCCTTCCACCACAGGTGTCAATGTTCTGGTTGAAACATCCCCGGGAGATTTATTGACGGAATAGACACTACTCTAAATCGTTGGCCCTGGATCACACATCAAAACTGCACAATTGAAAGGCTTAGAAAGATGCTTTGGACACATATTTCATCTTGACTCTAGACTTAATTAAGATATTGCTAGTGAAATACCACAGACAAGTAAAGACACTAGCACTTTATTCAGCCATCCCCCCACCCATTCACTGTTAAAAAAAATAAAATAAACGTGCATTGCATGGAGTGAAGTATTCATAATTATTTCCCGCAGAAAATGAATGAAGAGTTTCAGGCGCTCCTGTCATCAATTTTGCAGTCCTAGGTTTAATCAGAGCGCCTCATAATGCTAAAATACCAGCCTCTTTAGCCTAAGATGTTTGTAGGTATCATCAAATCAATATCAGTTGAAATACTCTTTAATGATGTGATCATTTCAAAATTAGACTAATTTTAATTAGCAACAAAAGCATTTTTGGAACAGAAGCCCTGTAGCTCTCTCGACTGAGCCATGTTTCTGCTAACATTTAGGATTTTCCCAAGGGGGGACGGGAGGCAGAATTTAACTTCCAATGAACATTAATCTTGATTTTTTTCCCCTAGCACCCAGGTTTCTCTTAGGTAGTAAGTTAAGTTCTTAAGAAAGCTCTTGACCTTTTAAAGGTGTCTGAAGCATACTGGGGACCCACCAAAATCTATGGCATGTGTTATTTCCAGGCAGACAGGAGACTAAAGAGAAAAAGACACCCAAACTGCTCCATGCCAAAGTCCCCAGTCAGCCTGGCCACTCACCTCAAAGGGACTCCCCACTTACTGTGACTTCACTCACTATCACTTCTCTGCTTCCCCAGACAGGCCCAGATGGGAGACCCAAGACCAACACCAGATCTTGTTTAATCATGCTTCCTTGGCCCTCACATTGTTGAGTGAATGACATTTTTATAATGCAAAAGCAAATAAATTAATCCACTGCCCTTCTTCTAAAACAAGACATTTTCATCTCGCATCCAGATTTCTTGCTTCCTTTGACCAAGTGAAAAGTCCAAATAGCAAAACTATTCATCACCTCTCCCCACCTCCCTTCATCTCCTCCATCTTTTCACCAGAACCCCAGCTCTGTCCGTGGCTTCCCTCCATTTCCCCCACAATTTACACCAGACCTGGGGCGGAGCTTCTGATTCTCATAAGATCAATAGCCATACCGTATCTACTCATATATAAGCTGAGTTTTTCAGCACACTTAAAAAAATCATTTTATTAGGGGCTCATACAACTCTTATCACAATCCATACATACATCAATTGTGTAAAGCACATTTGTACATTTGTTGCCCTCATCATTCTCAAAACATTTACTTTCCACTTAAGCCCTCGGCATCAGCTCCTCATTTCCCCCCTCTTCTCTCCCCTCCCTCATTAAACTTTGATAAT
This sequence comes from Tenrec ecaudatus, assembly GCF_050624435.1. Classification (NCBI taxonomy): domain Eukaryota; kingdom Metazoa; phylum Chordata; class Mammalia; order Afrosoricida; family Tenrecidae; genus Tenrec; species Tenrec ecaudatus. The sequence continues at coordinate 30,989,946 of NC_134547.1, forward strand.
TTATAAATTATTATTTTGTTATATCTTACACTGTCCAACATCTCCCTTCGCCCACTTTTCTGTTGTGCATCCCCCAGGGAAGAGGTTATATGTAGATCCCTATAATCGTTCCCCCTTTCCACCCCACCCTCCCTCCACCCTTCCCATATCTCTACTCTCATCACTGGTCCTGAAGGGATCATCTGTCCTGGATTCCCTGTGTTTCTGGTTCCTATCTGCACCAGTGTCCATCCTCAGGTCTAGCCAGATTTATAAGGTAGAACTGGGATCATGATGGTGGGGGAAGAGGAAGCCTTTGAGGACTAGAAGAAAGTTATATGTCTCATGCTTGCTACTCTGCACCCCGATTGTCAGCACACCTTGTTTGCAGTACTTGTGGTAAAATTAGGTGCCTCTGCTGATATTCGGGTCAGCATATACTGGTGTATATACGGTATATGGTTCCAACTAGAATAAAGAAAATTATTTAGATCCAGTGGTGGGAGGGACAATGATTCTCATTTTCCTTAAGGATATTAAAAGAAAATAAGCAACCCTAGTTGCTTGGGACCACAAGCCCGCAGGCATGGGACTGCCCAGGCAGAGAGGAAACCAAAGCCATGGCCCTCAGTGGAGAATGAACCGGAATCTTTCTGGAACAATTGAGTCAGGGACATGCAGTTAGGTCAGCAAAACGTCCCTATTTGTATTTGTAAACCCAGGGGATTTGCTTTCACAGCACCTTCAGCTGGAGAGGCGACCGGCACCTCTCCGTGGCACCCAGAGTCCCCACCATGCCGATCGTCCTCCTGACCCTGAGGCCTGGAATGTCTGTCACCGTGCTCCTGGCCGTTTTTAGATCAGAGGTGAAGTGGGGTGTCAAGTACAAGTTCCATACCATTGCCATTATTAAATGTGGGAACCAAATCTCTGAGAAGGCTGAGTCCTTCAAGGAAAATAAGAGAAACTATTGTTCCCATAACTGAGCTCTGCCCCTCTCCAGTGCTTCCTGCCAGGCTCTGGAAGCTACTTCTACTGTGCCAGTAGTTCAAACACGGGACTCCCGCAAGCAAGCCCGAGTCATGGTGTCCTGACGGGGGCACTGCTTCCCGATGAGGTGCTGTCCCCGTGTCGCGTGGCCTTTGTCCTAGCCTAGCTGGTTCACAGGGGTCACTCCTAGGTCCTAGGGCCACAGTGGTATCCTGACGGCTCACAGCAATGGCACTCTGGGGTCAACCTGACTTCAGAAACAAGCCTGCCACTCCAAGGGAGGCGCCCTGGCCAAATCACACACCCTTCTCTCCCTTTGGAGTTCTACTTCCTGAGACTCTGTGGAAGCACATTTCAAACGCGACCAGCAAATCAAGCATATTATAAATCATAACTGTCCCTCCTCCTTCCAGGGGCCTCCTACAGCTGCAAACGGACAAAGAATAAGCAAGGAATTAGTCTTATTTTTTAACTTGAGGCAGATGCTAGCCCCAGTTTTGTTTGATAACTTTAAAGTCATTGAAATTAGTGACATCCCCCCCCGACACACACACACACACACACACACACGCCCACCCCCGCCCTTTTTTCCTGCCTGACTTTGGCTCCAAGCTGAGGGCCGAGAGCACATCCTTCCAGTTCTATGTGCAGTCTCCGAGTTTCCATTGTCCATTGTGATCCCAAGTCCCTGCTGGGTTTCAAAGACCTCCCAGGACCCCACAGGAGAGACGGTGGGGTGCGGTTTTCTAGCACGCTCCACCTGTGTGGAAAACTGCTCCCGGGGAAGCCAGCCTCCTGCCCAGCCTGTCGCCTTGCTCCTTTGGCAAAAGAAGAATTCCACCCTGCTCAAACCCTTAGAAACCTGAGCGAATATGGCAGCAATTGGGTAGCAAGACAACTAGGAGGAAACAAGATAAAGTACAAACGTTCTTGGTTGCTCTCAGCAAGGCAGCCGGGTTAAACAATTAGTACTAATTGCCTTATGTCAAGCCGGCAGTTGCAGTAAACAAACACAATTCACAAAGAAACCAGCCTGAGCTTCTTCTGATTAAATAGTGTTGCATTTTTAAATGTGTTACCGATACACGCTGTGGCCTTAAGAAAATGACTACACTGTCACCAGCCTAGCAAAGACACTTAGAAATAAATTCGGCTGCAAGATAAGGAAAGTACATGATAAATTAAGCTCTGCGTATAAATTCTTAAGAGCCTCCATTTTAATGCTGGTCATTATTCAACAAATTTTTCTAAGAAAATGCCAAATAGGCAGGAACGAGTAATTAGGAGAGAAAAGTGAAACTGTCAGAGTTAATGGGTTGCAACGCTGCCTTCTACCTTCGCCTGAAGAGGTGCGGCCCGGCTGGGAGCTGGGGCGGCGCTGGGGTGCCAGGGCCAGGTGCCCTGGACCGGCCTCCGTCCAGTTCCCCGCCTGGCAGGCCTGGACAGCGAGCAGGGGGAGGGACCCAGAAGGAAGGGGCAGTCAGAGGTGGGGCACCCTGAGAACAAAATCGGGGGTCATTCTGGGCTCGAAGAGCACTTCGCGGCTCGGGGGCCTGGGCTTGGCTGAAGTGCCACAGTCTTTGCGGTGCCCAGGCCGCCATAAATCTGAAATCACTAGGGATATTGTTAGCGTTCAGCAAGTATTATTAAAATGAAGGGAAATTTATGGATGACACTTTGTAACAATTAATCAGGAACTGTTGATTAATAAAGTTAGTTCGTTATTCTCCTGAAACCTAGGCGGCTATGAGGATTGTCAGACGGATCATTTTATTCATTATTTTTGATTAATGCACCCAGATTCTCTGACTCTGAAGGAAGGGGGGAAAAAAAACAACTTCTCCACTATGCAAAATCATAAATACTGAATGAGTCTGTGTACAGTTAACCTTGGCCACAGAGAGGAGAAGCCAAGGCAGAAATGTGCATATTCAGCAAATAACGTGCTTCAAGGATTAAAAATCAAATTGAGGGGTTTGATGAACATCACCTCTCTAGACCTGTCCGTCTTGTACGAAGCCCTGTGATTAATTAGTTTGTTTAGATACTCAATTAGCCCACTGGAGCAGAGAGAGAGAGAGAGAGAGAGAGAGAGAGAGAGAGAGGAGGAGGAGGAATACTCACTGGCCAAGTGAGAGCAGAAGAAATAATGTTTTTTGTGCAGCCTTTTCTCCCACGTTTGTTTGCCTTCTCAGCTCTCCTTGATTCTCCTACAAGTTGGGAAAAGGCGGATTCCCATGAGGGCCTGGTCATAGCCCTGCCATGGGCCCATTCATCACCCCCAACCAGGGCCTCCTGGAGGCCTGGAAGTTCTTGTCTTTCTGGGGAGCTTGGCACTTCCGCACTCCCGCCTCAGCCTCCCCACCATCCTCAGGGCCCCCGAAAGAAAACCCAGGGGGGCGACAACTCATCTGGAAAGATCCCACCCGCCTCCAAAGCCCAGCAAAGGCCCCAGCTTTTCAATCCTGTTTAGATTGTTGTGCTCAGATCAGAAATTTGGATTCCTTTTAGAGCCATAAAGGCCGCTGGGAGACTGTGGTGTGGATTAGCATTCAGTGTTTCTGGAGTGTACACTAATAGGAAGTGGCAGAGGGGGTAAGTGATATGTTCAAATATAATATCGCTAAACGGATTAGATTTTGTGTTTGTGTTCATTTAGAAAATAATAGGTACAACCTTAATAAAAGCATTTATATGTTTTTACACCGAAGATGCAAAACCCCAAAGCAAACTCATTAACTAGTAATTTTACCCTTATTAAAATACATTTATTTGTATGCTTACATGATTTGATCGCCTTAAAAAAACAAAAAAAAAGAATATTACTTTTCTTGCAAATATTTCTGTAGGTGGCTTCCCACCCCCTCCCCACTCTCCCAGTTTGTTGGAAAGTTCTCTCATTTTCCAGGGGTTATAATTAGAGATCATTTGGCCTCCCTCATAATATTTTGATCCTGGGAATGATTCACTTGGAAAGAATCTTCAAACACAGAGCATCCTTTTAGTAAAGGCACATATATCTTGTGTGGGGCAATATGTGAACATGCAAGCTTTGGGGTAAGCAGAAAGCAAGTGTCTGAGCATAAGAGAAGACTCATTTCCAGGAGTCTAAGATGCATAAGGGCAGAGGGGCAGTGACGTGAAAGGTGGAGGGCAAGCCAGGAAAGGGCTCCCCACTCCAAAAACTGCCCCACCCCCACCAGAGGCCTTTCAGGTGGCTGCCAGCTCATGACCCCCCAGGCTAGAAGGATAAGCCCGGGGGAGGAGGGGCAACACTAATAACAGGAGACAGAATTCTAATCATCAACGCCAGGATTGCAGACAAAGGGCTAATTATCAGGCCTCATAAATAGACACTTAAAATAAGGAACTTGTTCATTATACACAGATTCTGTTTTTGGCGAGGGAGCTCAGGAGCGAGGGGGTGAGATTGGCAGGGCCAGGGGCTGCCGCCAGCCTGGCAGTCACAGTGGGTCGGGAGCCAAGGCTCCTGTGGGTTCTCTCAGCAAGAGCGGCCTGGGAGGCGAGCAGCCAGCCCACCGGGCTCCTCTCGGGAAGACTTGGATTTCCACTGTGAGGGATCCAGGGCAGGTGACTGCGCTGTCCCTGACTGCGTGGGGCTTCAGGAGAGCGCCTCCTGGCCAGGATCCTGTGTGAAGGCGGGGTACAAGGCAAGTACTGACAAAAGAAATTAAGAGCAGAGAGGTCGTGATGAGACTAATGCATTGGTCACAAGGCAGACCCTCTCGTTCTCACTGGCAGCGTGTCCCATACAAAGGCGTCATTAAAGAATCTGCTCCTTCCTCCCTAATGGCCTGCGATCTGAGCATGCTCCAGTGATTGACAAGTGATACCAGGGCTGCCTGTGTTGTCTGAAAAAACCCACATCAGCTCAGGGGAAGCTTCAAGCAGAGCATAAATTATAGATACAGGTCTGCTTCCTTTAAGGTCTCATCGTTGCCCCTTCTCTCATCACACAAAGAACTGCGCTCTCAAGAAACGTTTTCACTGCGTCACATCAGATTTGAAGAAACGACGGGGACAGACAGAAAATCTGCTCCCACCATTGCCTGCCTTTCCTCCCCACCCCCAAGCCTCATCTTTGACGCAAACCGCCTGCTTCGAAGGCAAGCTCTCCACTGAAGAGAAATTAAACATAAAGTAAGTGTTCAAAGACAAAGTTCAAGGCAACAAGGGTGGTTGTCGTGGGGGCTGTGTCTGCCCGTCACCCGGCTCGAGGTTTCACTGCCTCTGGGAGGCAGGGTGAGTGAGTGGGACTCTTTTCAGCCTCTTGGTCCTTCGGAAACAGCCAAGGAATAAGGATGACCAGGAGCCTTTTGGACTTCATTGCTTTTATGGTCAGCTGGTGAGGCGATTTCATCATTAGCAAGTTCTGAAAGACTTCCGGGAAGCCTTTAAGGAGCACGGTGGGGAAAGGGAAGAGAGAAAAGAAAGACATGCCTGCGGCGTGGGACACTCCCTGCCATCAGGTCGGTGCCCAATCACAGTGGCCCTCTAGGACAGGCTCAGACTGCTCCTGTGGGGTTCCAAGTCTGTCGCTCTTTATGGGAACAGAAAGCCTTTCCTCTGCCCGCAAAGCAGCTGGTGATGGTTTCGAACTACTGACCTTGCGGCCAGCAACCCCACGCACAACCAGCTCTGCTACCAGAGCTGCTGCAGATAGGAGGGCATGGCTCCATCCAAGCAAGATTCCCAGAGAAAATTCCTTTCTCCCTCCTGCTGGTGTGACAGCGCCCAGGGCTAGGGACCACACCTCAATCACTCCTCGTCTGGATTCAGATCTTGGACTGTCACTTTCGCTCAGCTTAGAAGCAAGATTTTTCTCGTCGGTTACTTCAAGTTAGAGATACTCTTTTGCCCCTTAGAAAGCTCGCCGGGATTTCTGGAAAGCGCACTGCCCTGGAACTTGGGGACCTGCCACTGGGGGCCAGGGCCTGCTTCCGCAGAGTGCCCGGGTGGCACTTTTGAGGGAAGGCAACACTTGCAAGCTTACTTATCTGGAAGTCTGTTTCCCATTTCCCAGAAATTTGGTTTCCGCCACTGCCACGCTGAGTCCCGGGGAAGTCGCTCCCAGGCAGTCCTCCGGACAGTTTTGCGCTGTATCGCGTCCCCCAAGGTGCCAGCATCTCTACGTTGACATATTCTACACAAATCACTGTGGCGGTGTAACTTAGAGTGTCCCAATCCACTCGGACCCTGGCCTCGGTAACGGGCCATCCCTCACTTCTCTTTAAATAAATGTAACCAGAGGGGACTTGTTCCGCTCACCACCTCTTGAGTGATGTGAATTATTTATATGGCCTTCATATGCATTTGTTCAGCTGCACACAGGCAAGTGGAGAGGGGCTGTTTGTCTCTTGTTCGGCCAGGAGGGTGAGCCCGCAAGGTCAGGGTGAAGAACAAGAACATCCGGGTGATCTGCCTTGGCTTGATCAGAAGGAGAGGGATCATCTGAGGTCCTTGTCAGACGCGTGGGCAGTGGTGCTTCCAAGGGAGCTCCTCGCCCGGCTGGGAGGAGGGAGAGCCCGAGGCCCAGCCCCCAACCTGCGTGGCACATCGCAGTGAGACCCGCAACACAGATACTGAGGAACGGGCCTCCATGGCTGGCAGGGGGATACCTGCCTGATAAAGGGGGCTCCTGAAAAGGCTATGGATCCATGAATGCTTCCTATAAAAGCCAATCCATCTGGGATACTCTGAGATAACAGCACGTTCTGATGGACCGAGCATTCTGGTTAATAAAGATTTAGTACCTGATGCTGAGAAAAGAATGAGCTGGGAGGTATCCGAGCTAGGTGTGAGCGTGCAGCGTCCCCAGGCTCCCTCTGTCTAAGGAGCCTCCCGGTGAGCCCTGCACCCCAGGGCATGAACGGCAGGTACAATTGCACATGGAGAGCCCTCTCGTCTCAGAAGAAGCCTGAGAAGCTGCAGACTGCTCAGCTAGGTCTCTGATGCCATGGAGAGTCCATGGTCCAATGATAAGCCTGAAAGACCCTTGGCTACCCCAACCCGGGCCTGGGCATGTTTGTCTTCCCATGGGAATGCAGAAGACACTCACGCATGTCCTCAGCAAGTACCCCTCATTGCAAGCAGTAATTATTGCCAGCCCACGCACTGAGCTTACTGGGTGTTTGAGATTCGTTTGGGATTCCGTACGAACAAAATTTTCCTGGCTTGTACATGGAGCCCTGGAAGGAAAGCTGCCGGAATCTTCTAGTTCAGACCTTTCAAAAAGCATCCACTGGTGGATTTGAGAGTCCTGGGTGGACCTAAAGGAAGGCTTGTGGGTGTGGGAGAGTGTTCTGGGACTGGGGTCCTCTGCCCTTGTTTCACAAAACCATCTGTGCTTTGAAGGAGTCCTGGTGGCATGGGAGGCTATGCATTGGGCTGCTAACCACAAAGCTAGCAGTTCGGATCCACCAGTTGATCCTTGGGAGAACGACAAGGCTTTCTACCCCCATGAAGATTTACAGCCTCAGAAACCCACAGGGGCAGTTCTACCCTGTCCTGTAGAGTCACTCTGGGTCAGAATGTATTTGATGGCCATGAGGGAACTTTGCTTTAGAGTGAACAACATGGAAAATGGTTTCCAGTGATTGGTATAAAGCACAGGCCAAGGACCCATGGCTAGGGCTCATGCCTTTCCCTTGTGCTTTGTCCTGCAGCCTTTTGTTTCTCCATTGTCAACATGGTCTGGGAAGACTAGTGCTGTGTTGTCCTACTGGGAGGGCTTATCTGGTGAAGTCCCTACTGGTGAAGGGCCATAGCCTGTGGCCTCAATTGGAATAAAACCAGTTTTCTTAGATCTTATCATCTGCTTTGGGACACTTTCGGGGTGGATGAGTATTTAGAGTACAGCCATCCTAGTGAGGGACCTTCTTTCGGTCCTGCATCAGAACGTCAGTCCTGGTCCTTGCCAGCTGGCGTTCCAGGGAATTCTCTCTCAGGTGCCAAATGTCCTGAAGACACTCTGGGAAATCCATTCCATAAAATTCTAGGCAATCCATCCTGTGAATTTAGATATCTTTTGGGGGATCTATGTAGCGTATGTTTCATGGTCACCACAGAGTAAACCAAAAATCAAGTCCAGTGTCTTGGAACAGATTCCCACTCAGAGAGAACTGTCCCCATCAACCCCCAAGGCTGTCACCTTTATGGTAGTAGACGGCTACAGTTTTCTCCCACAGAGAAGCTGGTGTGTTCAAACCAATGACCTTCCAGTTAGCAACTGAGCCTTCAACCACTGGGTAATACTTGCTATATCAGACGCCTCTAGCACAGTTAGCCTACCAGGTGCCAGAGGCCCCCTCCCCCCAAGGCCTGCTCTTTTTATGTTTTTAGGAGATGCCGAGGATCTAACTTTCGACTTGAAATATTGAAAATCTCACAACAGTCTGTTTTAAGTGCTGTAGAATCACCATGGAACCCAAGTACTACGCACAAGAGAGCTCCCGTCCATCCTCAAACCTAAATAAGTTTAACAAAGTACGTTTAGCATGTTCTGACCCTCCAGTTTAGAATGGTAACTTTGCTTTAGGGGCTTATGTTGCAGTTCATGCCAGATCAGGTGAGCGGCTGGCTCCTGAAAGTCACCTGTTCAGCTAGGAAAGACGTGTGTAAACAGAGTCTCCCGTAAAGGGTTACAGTCTTGGAAACCCTCAGAGGCCGTTGGCCCCTGTCCTAGAGGATGATTAAGGTGACATGGTCGCAATGGCAGGGAGTGTCTTGAATTAAGCTCGTATAGGCATGCGGGTGGTGCTGTTGGCTGGGCACTGGGCTGCCAGCTACAAAGCTGGTGATCCAAATCCACTCCCATTCCTTCGGAGAAAGCTGATGCTGTCTGCTCCCATGAAGATGCACAGTCTTAGAAGCACTCTGTAGGGGCACCATGAGTTGGCATTGCCTCTGTGGCAGTGGGTTGCTCGGCACTGAACCATCTGTGTGACATTTCGGGAACATTTCTGGTCTATAAAATAAGATGGTTGTTGGACTTCAGTGGCACAATCAACATGAAATGTTCAGCACTACTGGGCCAAGGCAAGATAGCTATTCTTCCTGCTGGGTAAGGACTGATGTTACAGGATGTGTTGATCTTCTCACTGATGAACCCTTGTCTCAGCTCACTAGAAAACCCAGAACTCCTGGGCTGTACTGGTGTTTCTCAAAGTGTGCAATGTTGCCCCTTGGGGGCAATCCAGGGCGAGGATGGGCTGTACATCGGCTACCTGCTCTTTATCCTGGATTATGGGCTACAGTACCCAAGTTTTAATGCCAGGGGCTCTGAACATTTTTTTTCCTGAAAAGGGGGCAGTAGGCAAAATACTTTGGGAGCCCGTGGTCTAATCAGAAACATCTTTTCTTTGGCTTCTTTGCTATGCTCTTTGAAGTATGGAGACCACAATGTCTATGGCATCCTGGGGGAAAGTGATCTCGCTGTTCTTTTCAGCCTGCAGACAGAAACCCCGGTCCCTCTGAAGGGCTGGGCTACAGGGATGGCAGTAGACACACACACACACACACACACACACACACACACACACACCCCTATTGGTCACTATCAAGTGTGCAGGCACAGGAGCAAAGCCAAGGTGCTCACACGGTACATGCGAGTTCTCTTTATTCATTTATCTCTGTTCCTTTGAGACTGGGAGGACAAAGGGGGCGGCCAGCAGGCTGGACTGGGCTGTATCTTCCTGCTGCACGGCAAATTGAAATAATAGGACATTTCACCTACATCTGTCAGAAAGTCTTACCGTAAGGGCATTGCCTGTGGTACAAGCTCAGAGCAAAACATGTCCATGTATTTAAAAAAGCCAAGGGAAGGAAAAGCAGTGTGGATGTGAATCCTGACAAAGGACAAGCTGGCCAAATCATGGCTACACGTTGACCCAATACCGCCCATGATCTACGTCTTGTGATGGTTTTGAGTAGCTGCTGAGTCCATTCCAAATCACAGGGACACTGCGCAACAGAACAAAACCCTGCCTGGTGGACGACACCATCCCCACCACCGCGCTGTGCTTGAGCCGCTGCCGCAGCCACTGTGTCCGTTCACCTCATTGAGGAGCTTTCTGTTCTTCACCTACTTACTCTCTCTGCTACCAAGCATGTCGTCCTTCTCCAGAGACGGGAGCCTGCTGGTAGCATGTCCAAAGGACACGAGACAAAGCCTCTCCATCCTTGCTTCCCAGGAGCATCCTGGCTGTACTTCTTCCAGCACAGCTTCGTTCTAGTGATCCCTAGTATAGTTCCTATTCTTTGCCAACACTCTCATTCAAACGCATCAGTTATTCTTCAGTCTTTCTTCTTCTTCTTTGTCCAGCTTCCAAGTGCCTATGTGGTGACTAAACATGCGATGGCTTCAGTCGGGCACACTTTGGTGCTTAAAGTGACTGCTTTGTAACGCTGCAGAGAGGTCCTTTGCAATAGGATTGCCTAGTGCAATACATCACTTGATGTTTTTACCTTCTGCTCTCACAGATGCTGATTATGGGTCAACATCAAGTAAAATCTTTGACAACTTCAATCTTTTGCCCCCACCCCCACTTATCATGATGTTACTTATTGGTCCAGCTGTGAGGATTTTAGTTTTTATGTTGTGGTATAATTCACACTAACTGTTGTCGTCTTTGGTCTTCTTCGGTAAAATGCTTCATGTCCGCTTGGCTTTCAGCAAGCAAGGTTACGTCGTCCGCATATCACAGGTTTTTAATGTGTCTCCCTCGAATCCTGGTGCCACAATTTTCTTCGTATAATCTAGTCCGTCTTCTTAGATTACTTCCTTATCATACAGATGGAATAAATGTGGTGAGATAATACAACCCCGCCACACACTTTTCCTGATTTTAAATGATGCAAATATCCCCTTGTTCTGTCTGAGCAACTGCCTCTTGGTCCATATACAAGTTCCACGTGATCAAAATGGAATGTGGTGGAATTCCCATGATTTGCAGTGCTCTCCAAAATTTGCTGTGATCCACGCAGTTGAATGACCGTGAATAATCAGAACACGGAGGCCTATTTCTGACATCTCTGCCATGTACGATTAGAAAAGGTGCGTCCAGTCTCAGCAACCACGTCCCTCCGTCTAAGGCCTCTTCTGCATCCGGCCTGGATTTCTGAGAGTTCCTTCTTACTGTGCTGCCGTAACTGCTTTAAAATCACCTTCAGCAAAATACTAGTTGTGTGTGAGATTAATGATACTGCTCAACCATTTTTGCATTCTACTGGATCACCTTTCTCTGAAATGGGCACAAATACGACTCTTTCCCAGTCACTTGGAAATGTTTTCCAAATTGCTTGTCCTAAAGGAATGAGCAGCTGCAGCGTCGCACCCATTTATTGAAACATTTCTGTTGCTATTTTTATTCCGCTAAGCTAGCTAGAGAAGCACAGCCATTGGCGCCTTCATACAAGGGTGGCATTCAGCCAGTTTGCACCAGTTCAGCAGAACCAATGCCTAATAGTTTGTTGAGTTCAGTGGACTGGTTGTTAAAACGACACTGTGATCAGGATTCTCTCCAAGGTAGGCAACTGGGCAGCAGCCAAATACGGAAATCACGAATGTCCATCCCTCACTCTCTTTTAAACATTCCTCTCCACAACAGTGTATTCTCAACACCTGTAGTAGTGCTCACTCCATCAGTACGTCTTAAACGCGTAGACAGGCTTATGTTTTCAATAGTTATTTATTCATTTCATAAAACTCATTATACTTTTGAGGAATATTTTATTCCCTTGTGTTTGTTACTTCAGTAAGTAAACCTATAAAGAGAAAAACTGTCGAACAACCAGAGGGTGACACGCTGTCATTCGTTTCAACTTTGTGTTTTGCCTCACATGTCCATGAACTCTTATGAGTGAATTATGCAATCCCTGAAAGTGTTTGGAGACATAAAAATGTTGTCTGAACGATTTCTATGAGCTCAGCAGAAGTGGAAAGGGGTTTTTCAATGATGAAGAGAATATGTTCAGAGAAGAGGAATCATCTAGCTCTTTCTACTGTATCAACCACACTGACTATTGACTAAGTGGCCTACCTCTGGAGGAATGGGATCCTACGCCTACAGTGAAGAGATGGGTAAGGATAAATCACACAGCTGGTGGTGCTCGGATCAAGCAAAAATGATGCAAGCCAATCAAGAAGCAATATGGAAATAAAAGCATTATTGTTTTTAATCAGGTATTATTTAAATGTTTATTAACATTTTAGAACTCTTTTATAACATAATCTAGTTTTGTGGATCTCTTTTATTTTTCTGATTTAAGCATTAACTGTGTATGGTAATACACTACCCTTTGGTAAAGTGGTCATTGAGGCAGCAAACTGGTTGTTAAATCATTTGAATTCTACCAAGAGAGAGTTTTATAGTTTAAAACGGCTCATACAGTTGTAGAAGTGATTATGTCTAGTTTGGTTTCAGTGTATGTCTGCTATTACACTTGAAGTTTTTCCTGACTGGCCTGGCGGTCAGAGAAGGGAAACCAGGAAGCCAGAAGATGAACCATGATGGAGGAGGGTGTAGTAGGCTGGGTGGACTAGAGAAATAAATCCAGGTACACTCTTATATGTAAGAAAGAGTAATTGTCTATCAAGAAAACATCCCATCCCAATTGAACTCAAGTCCATACGTCTGATACTAGTCCATGAGTCCCGTTTGAGACTCACAAGGCCACGTGCAACGAGGCCAGTGGGCACAAAGTCCTGCGGATACGACGGTGGAGTGCAGCTCTTCAGGAGTCAGGCAGGGCCCTGGTAGGTGTGTCTTGCCACCAGGAAGGTGAAGGCAGAGAGAGAGAGGTGACATTCCCAGGATTTTCCTTATGAGATGGCCACACCCACAAGGAGGCACCATCAGACTGTGACCTGATTGACAGGCTAGACCTTCACCCATATCGTCTTACAGGTGCCCTGTTGACACACAAAAAATGTAACGATCACAGAGGGTGAAGCCGAGAGACAGGCGAGCCTCTGGCTAGTGTACATAGAACTGAGTCAGCAGATCCAGTGTTAAGGCAGGCTGCGGGAATCTCCCAAGATCAGCAGACACTCTCAAGAGACCAGAGGCAAGGTCCAGGTCAGTAGGGGCATGAGGAAGAGTTTCGCACAGCATCTCTTTTATAGAAATGATGTAGAACAACACCCTCATGGAGACATCGTCAGACTGCAACCAGAGGAAGGGGTTGCCTTACTTACACGGGGCCGACTGGAGTTGGATTATTCATTCAGGTCTTCAAGGTGAAAAATGCCTCGCGTGTTCTTTCCTCTGGGTTCTCCAGTTCCAGGTCTTTGCATATTTCGTCACAGCGCTTTACTCTGTCTTCTAAAGCCACCCTTTGACCACCTGTGTTCAGCTCTTCTGTTTCATCATTTCTTCTGTTTGCTTTAGATACTCTATGTTCAAGAACAAGATTCCGACTGTCTTCTGACATGCATTTTGGACTTTTATGTATTTCCGGTCTTTTGAATGACCTTTGGCTTTCTTCATGGATGATACCATCCTCTGCTCGTCCATCATTAGTGTTCAATGCACCAAGCCTATGCTTGAAATGGTCTCTAAAATCTGCTGGGGAATGCTCAAGGTAGTATTTTGGCCCTAGCCGACCTGTTTTAATTGTGTTCAACTTCAACTTGAACTTACCCAGGAATAGCTGTTCCATCGTTGACCCCTTGGCTTGGTCTGATGGAGGATATTAAGCTTCCCCACTGCCTCTTTTCACAGATATAGTGGATTTGATTCTTATGGGTTCCACTGAGCAAAGCATGTGTTCATGCCATTTGTGCTGCTGGAAAAAGGTATTTGCAATGAATAATATGCAATGTTTGCAAAATTCTATCGTGTGGTCTTTGTCATCGCTTCTATCACCAACACCGTACTTTCCAACGACTGATGTTTCCTGTTCATTTCTGATTTTTGCATTCTAATCACCCATTAGTATAATGCATCTTGAGTGGATGTTGAACCAATTTGAGACTACAGAACTTAGTTTAAAACAACAACAACCCCTTATTGTCTTCAGCTTGATTATCAGTGGTTGGTGTATAAATTTAAATGACAATCTTCTTTGTGGGTGCTTGGAGATTATCCTGTTACCGACAGCATTGTACTTCAGGATAAATCTCGAAATGTTCTTATGACAGTGAAACCATTCTACTTCAATTTATCAATCCTGGCAGAGTAGACCACGTGGCTGTTCAGTTCAAACTGGTTAATATCAGTTCATTCACCTCACTGATGCCTAGGATATCAATCTTCGTGCGTCATTTTTTTGACAACTTCCCATTCTCCGTGGCTCCTACTTCATACATTCCACGTTCTGATTATAGCTGGTTGTTAATAGCGGCTGCCTCTGATGCTGTGTCATGCCATCTCATCCAGTGAAGGCCGCCAAAGCTTTCCTCTAGCCACCTCCTCACCATCAACATTACTCGGAGTCCTCCTCTGAGCACCTTTCCCCCCGACGAGCTCATCTTCCAGTACCTGAGCAGACAATATTTTCAATCGGAAAGTTCTTAAGGTTTTCACTGGGAGATTTCGTCAAAAGTAGAACGCAAGAGTCTTCTTTCTAGTTTATATTAATCTGGAAGCTCCGCTAGAACCTGTCCACTCTGGTGACCCTGCTGATATTTATAATGCCAATGGCATAGCTTCCAAGCGACACAGCAACCCACCAGCTACCACAGTAGGACAAACCGACAGAGTAGCAGTGGGGTTGTTCCTTAGCCCTCCCAAAATTACCAATTAAAAGAGGGAGAATGCCATGCAGGCCCACTAAAGTCCTAAGGATTTATTTGAAGTTGTTGAATCCATATTATAGGATTTTCAAACTCAGTATGAATAAATATCAAATTCCCCAAGAGACAGAAATGGCTCCAAAGAGATTTTCCCCAGAGCCCCGAGATGTGTAAATCGAGAGGATTCTATGCATTGCTGCCTGAGTATGGAAATTACCAACAAAAGACATTAAGAGCAGGAACCCCCGTGATTATACTGATACATTGATCTAGTCCTCTTCTGTTTCACTGCCGGCACAGCACATAAATATCATGTGAGCAATTACCGGGAGTAAATGATAAGTGTTTTATAACCTCCCGTGAACATTTTTTCTTTAAAAAACAACAAAACAAAGCAAAACAAAAATATTCCTCAGGGGATCTGAGTATCAGGTAAAAGAGTAAAATATGTTTTAAATGTTTTTCTATGCATGTGATAATGGAGCTGATAAGAGAGGACCTGTATGTAGCGGTGGTTGGGTGGGAGCTTCCTACATAGACAGGTATCAGGTGACTCTCCCTTGAAAGCTCTCTCTTCCCCTCATGAAATTCCCCCTTGGCCTCACCCTGACTGTCTTTGCCTCCCTACTTCTCTGTCTCGGGCACCTTTTCCTCCTGCCGTCTCCATGTCTAAGCTCACCGCAGCTCTCATGGACCCGCGTTGGGAGGATGGAGAAAGAGAATCCGTTTCTGGGTGCTGCAAACAGCTCAGTGTCCAGGTGCTAACCAAAACGTTGGCAGTTTGAGTGCAGCCAAAGGCACCTTGAAAGACGAGCCATGCGATCTCCACCCCCAAATGCGGCCATTGGAAAGTCCTGGGGCTCCGCGTGGCTCTGCCAGGGGTGGGGCACTATGGGCACGTGACCAGGGAGGACATGGCTTGGATCTTTCACACCCTGCTTCCACTCCGATGCTGCTGTTCCAAGAGAGAATGGCGGGCGATGTGGCCACACACACAGTCTCCAGTGGAGGAGTCAATGAACCCTGCCGCCCTGCCCAGCAGGCCCTTCCTCCGGCCACTCTCTTTGAGGTGACAGCACGTGTAGGTGAGTGACACACCGGATGTCCACCTTTCTTTAGGCCTTTGGTCCAGCTGCAGTCTACTTTTCCTTCCTCCAGCCTGGCATCATGCCTGCATCCAGCTGGGCTCCCTGTAAGGCCTTCGTGGCAGGTAGGGCATCCTTCCAAAGCTCAAGGCCAAGTGGGGAAGACAGACCTTAAGCCTATACTGCTCCACAGCAGGAAGCATAGGCAGAAGATGGGCCTAGTGCCCTATGTGGGAGCAGAGCAAGGGCCTCAGACTGCCCCTCCGGGTACAAGGAGAGGCTTCTTGGAGACAGAAACATACAAGCTGAGGGTTCAGGTTGACATAGGATTTCAGTTGGTCCTCCAAAATGCAAGCCAACAAAAGTAGTAGGTGCACAAAGACAATGGGCCTTCAAGGCAGAAAAGACCCCCCAAACCAGTCCTCCTGCTACGCTTCCAGATGAGGAGGCAAGCGTCCATCTGTGCCTGGTCTTTCAACATCTAAGCAGCCTGGCCTCCTGCTGTTTCCACTGGCTGGGCTCCTTACTCTGCTGGCCAGTGCTGGTCGGGACCTGGCTCCAAAGACACAAAAGATGGGCAGCGCCAGGATTTCGACATCAAATTCAATGCAAAAAAAAATCTGCAAAAAAAAAAAAGAGTAAGGTCTCCCCTCCCCTTTTTTTCCCTTTACAATTGTCTAATCTCAAAAAAATGTGACCAGTTTGTGCAGCAGGCAATCCCTAACCAACATCCCAAAGGTCTTTCTCAGATGGGCTCTGAGGCTCAGTGACTTCCACTAGAGACCTTTCTCTGATCCCGCTCAGCCCCGGAGGATCCAGGTTCAGCACTCGTGAGACCTGAGTTCTCATTCTGACTTTCTGTCTCCTGATGTGCATCCTGGGGTCAAGTGCGCTGTGCCTCTCAGAGCCATTGTGTCTTTGTCTATAGGAGGGGTGATGATACTGAACACATGTCGTCGTCGTTAGGTGCCATCAGCTCCGTTCCGACTCCTAACGTCCCCGTGCCCAACACAAGGAAACCCTGCCCGGCCCTGCGCCATCCTCACAATTGTTCCTGTGCTTGAGCCATTGTTACCTGCACTGCGTCACTTCATCTCCTTGCGGAACTTCCTCTTTTTCATGACCCTCCACTTGACCAAACAGGATGCCCTTCACCAGGGACTGGTCTCTCCTGACAACATGTCCAACGTATGTAAGACTAAGTCTTGTTCTCCTTGCCTTTAAGTAGCATTCGGGCCATGTTTCTTCCAAACATAAAAATCCCTTTATTTTATTTTATTTATTTTTTTATGTTGCAACGTTTATTAACGTTGTTAATGTCTATTAACGTTGTCCTTTATTCCTGAGGACCTTGGTTGCATTGTTTTTTTTATTCTTTTTTTAAATTTTTTTATTAAAAAACATTTTATTAGGGGCTCATACAACTCTGATCACAATCCATACATATACATACATCAATTGTATAAAACACATCTGTACATTCTTTGCCCTCATCATTTTCTTTTTTTAAAAAATCCCTTTAATATTCAAGGTAGAGCAAGTCAGTGAAGCACGTCATCCTGGTTACTGGCACATAGTGGATGGTCAATATACATGGTATATGAGGCTTCCCTCTCGCTATTTCAGCTATACAGATTGCCCATTCTTACTCTTTGACACCAGACTAGGATAGAGCAGAAAATAGCAGGCAGTGTCCAGTGACCACCCAGGTATTTACGAAGTTCTTACCAGGAACCCTGCACCTCTCCACCCAGTAGGCGCTCCCTCCTTGGAGACCAAGAGAAACCTAATCTTCATGGAGCATCTCTTGAGATATTTACCCCAATGACAAGGTATCTCTCCCGTGACATGAAATCTGTCTGCTGCTCATCGCTGAAGTGAGGACACTCTGCCTTGCCTGGTCTTCCAGCGGGTTGAGGGAAGATGCACTGCTTCCTGAGAAAGCGTCTCCTCCGCCAGTGGCCTCCTTTCCTTGGATGGCCCTTTCCTGTCTTTCTCAGGTGAAATTCTGAGCTCAACTCTCCTTTTACTTTTATGCATTCTGCACCACTTGACTGCACCAAAATCTAAAAGTCTTGATTGGAGTATTTTTGTATTCGAGGATCGTACACAAATGTTCATTTGAAGGTTCCGTGGCATTTTGCAATGAGAGCATCGTATGTGGAGATGTCAGCGATGGAACCTCCCACGGCGAGGTCAAAAGGGGGAGGGGAGCAAATAGAAGAGATCCTGGAATACAAGAAATGTCAGCATTCATTATTGAGATCGCCCCGACGGAGCTTCCCAATATTGGCTATCAGAGACTTTTGAAAATCTTCGTTCAAATTTTTTCATGCCTGATATTTAGTCTTCTTCATTTTTAGGAGTTGAATTGTGGCCCTCCAAAAGATGAGTTGTAAATCCCGTCATGCCTGTACGTGTAAGCACAACCGGGGATGGGTAGGGTCTGTAGTGAGAGTGGGACAGGATTCACATAGGGAGAGTCTTCAGGCAATCCCTTTTGAGACACTGAAAATTCAAACTCACTGCCATGACGTAGATTCCCAACTCACAGTGACCTTCTAGGATAAGGTACAACTGTCCCTGTGGATCTCCGAGACTGTAATTCTTTAAGGGAGTAGAAAGCCTTTCTTTCTCCACCTGGTGGTTTTGAACTACTGACCATGTGTTTAGCAGCTGATGTGTAACCTTACTCCACCAGGGCTCCATTTGTGAGATATGCAAGTGAGTGAATGCAAGTTAATGGGGAAAGAGAGATGCCCAGCCACATGGAGATGTGGGAAATGGCCGCTCAGGACTTTCCTCCAGAAGTGACCGAGAGAAAACCCTTCTGTATAGCCAGCACTCTGAGCGGCGTCTTCTAGCCTCTGAATGTGGGAGAAATTAGAATTCTGTTTGTAAAGTCACTCACTTTGCGTGTTTCTGTTGTGCCAGCACTAGATAGCTGAGCCATTTGTTAGCTAGCTAAAAAGAAACCGTAAAAAGTGCTGATCAATGCCAATAGGCCATCTTCTGATTAAGGCAAATCCCCTACCATTTTCAAACACATGCTTACAGGGGATGGAAAGAGACAGGTCAGAGGGTGATGGCCTCACAGTGCCTCAGCCTCCTGGCATGAAGCAATGTAGAGCCGAGAAAGCTCACCAGGCCTGTAGGATTTGATTGTGTTTTGCCCAGTGGTCTCCGGCCGCATAGTGGGCCGAACGCTCAGGACTCCACTCACCCTAATGATGGTAACAGGGCATGGGCGTCTCTGTAGCCATTGCCTTGATTGTGGCTCCCAGGCCTGTGTGAGCTAGGAAACCATTGAATCAAGGTGTCCCTGGCATCTGGGCACAGTGAATGCACACATCTCTCTCTGAGCTAGACTTTCCCCCTGGGAATTCGGCCCCAGCCACAGAAGACACTCAGCTGCCAAGACCCCTAGCTCTCTGGCCTGCTTGCACTTCAAACCCAACATCCTTGGCCAGTGCCTCCCGCGATGTCAACTCACACACATAGCCAGCTCCTGCCTGCATCATGTTCCCAGGAAGGATCTGCAGGAGGCCACTCTAGGCAGAAGGGACCCAAGACAGTGCACTGGCTGAGTCGAAGACCAGTAGATATTTATCATTTAGATCATTGGAGCAAGCTTCTCCCTTGCACCAAGTACTTTCAATTCCTGGGGGCTTCAAAACACCTGGATTTCCAGTAGGGTCATTGCTCTGGTCTGGGTATTTTTTGAAAAGCTCCTGGGAGTGGGAACCCCTCTTTGCTGCATATTCCCATCCCGCAGACCGGGACCTCCTGCCCAGCCTTCGGTGCCTGCGTTGCTCTCACCTCTCTGGACTCTTGAACCCCGTTGGGCAATTGATTGCTCTCTGCTAAGCAGGAGTGTGTTCACCTCAGTTCTAGTCAAGGGTATGGTGCTCCGAGGTCCTACTGAAATTTTCACATTGGTAAAGCGGGACACCATTGATAAAACTCATATCCTGGCGAAATAGCGACATGGCAGCCGAAAACCGTCTACCCTAGCTTGTCGTGCATTCTTTCCAAAAATCGGGACTTTTTAAAACACCATGGGATACAGGAAAAATTGTTAAAAATTGGGACTGTCCCGCCAAAAGTGGAGCGTCTGGTCACCTTAACCTAAGTTAAAACTCAGCCCAAATGCACCCGTACTGCCACATCTCTGCTTAAATTGATGATGTCCTGGTTGTTAATGAGCCACTCTGCCAGCCACCTCCTAGTCCCCCAAAAGGCCCTCTTGTTACCCTGGCCATTCCAAATCTCCCTCAGACCCTGGGAGCACAGGGGGCTTCCAGGAACCCGCTTTCCTCATACTCGATATACCCCCGCACCTGGGCATGGAGCAAGGTCTTTCCCTCTGTGTTCTAACTTTGCCCTTCCTGCCCTTCCAGCCACCCCTGCCGAGCCCAAGGCTCAATGCCCATCATAGGGCATGATGTCTTTGAGTGGGCTGTCTCCGTAAATGGGCAATGATCATCCTAAGAGCTGTAATATCTGTCAGCTACATCTCAGTTTGAGGTTAGAAGACGCTCCTTGCCTAGCAGGATGACCAGCAGGCTGGACATTGTCACCGGGAAGCCCGTACCTTGCAGGATAATCAGGCTCAGGCTGCTCCCTGTCATTGGCCAGTCCTCGTCCTGCAGGACAGCCAGCAGCATCAGGATGGCCACTGTCATTGGGACGTCCTCCCCAGACATTTCCAAGCACGGCTGCTGAGCTCTGTGCACGGCCCATCATGCTGGGGGACAAGGGCAATGGGGTGACTTTGCTCCCCTGCCGCCCCTATCACTGACAAGGGAAGATGCCTGCTCAGAGGGAGGCTCAGAGCCACCCCTGCTGACAGCGCAGACCTGTCCGTGTGGTCTCTGCTTGCCTTGTTCCCTTTGCTTAGGATATTGGGTCTGAAATAACCTTATCACTCATTCTTCTAAAATTTTTGCCCGTGACAAAATCTCTATGCCTAGAGTCTGAGACCAAAAGGGAAAAGAAAGAAAGAAACCATTTCTTTCAAATATTTGGCTCTGCTAGTTTAAAACTCCTTAGATTAGCAGCTACTCCCTTTTCCTCTCTGGACATTTCTTCCTCTGTGCTGGTGGTCAAGGTCATGGGCTCGAGTGTATGTTGTTTCTTGTGATACTACGGTGATGTGCCTCCTGTATTATTCCATCTTTCTCCTTGGGCACCTCGCTCCATTGCTCCTTCAGAGTCACGGCGATCCTCCCACCCAAACACTGAAGGGTTCGAAGCACCCGAAAAGCAGCCTCTCTTGTCTTACACGAGTATAGCCACTCTCCAGATCCACAGCCCCTTTCACTTCCTTCCTCTCCCAGCTAAGCTTCCTCCAACCTCCCCCCCCCCCCCAGGCAACCGTTGCTAGGAGTCCAGATGCCCGCAGGAGGACTGCTCCTTATTGGCACTGGGATACCTACAGTCCACATCAAGCCTTAGCTGCCTCACCCTCGGCCTTCAGCTCCAGCCCTGGTGTTCTTGCCTCGTCCAGTTACCAGCCTCTACTTTGTTCCTGTTATTCTCCATTGGTCTTTCCCCATCATTTCATTCTCTCACCCATCCCTCCTTTCCTCTACGCCCTGCTACCCATCAGAACTAAAATCCATTCCTCCCTTCCTGCTCTGTGCCTGTAACGATCACCCACCTCACTCCACACCAGTTCTTTCATTAAGTCTTCTCCAACCTTGTGGCCTCTCTCTAAAGTTTTCATCATGCTCTTGTGACATGTTCTTTAGAGAACACAGAAGCTGTGAGCAAGGACCCCCCTTCATTCTCTGCCCACCCCCACTCTCAAATGTTGACTCCCTATATTGATTTGTCTTTCCCTTCCCTTGCAATAGAAGACATGCCCTTCCACCTGGCTAAAGCCAACCGTCCACCTAGGCTGAGGGTTTCTTTCCTCTGATTCTATTTGGGGTTTCTCTTTACCCCTTATCTTCCAGTCCCGTGCATCTTACCTTCCACTGACGCCATCCATTGAGCAGCCTTGGAGCAGGCTCGGCTGTCTGCCACATGACGTTGTTGTAGGCAATCAAGGTGATTCTGCCCTAGAGCAACCTTATGCACGACAGAGCTAAACTCTGACCCACCTTCCCCCCTCCTCACAATTGTTCTATGCTTAAACCCATTGCTGTGGCCACTGTGTCAGTCCATCTCATTGATGGCCTCTCTCTTTTTTCCTGCTCCTCTACGTTACCAGTTATGATGCCCTGCTCAAGAACTGGTCTTTCCTGACAATATGGCCAAAGTGTGTAAGATGAAGTCTCACCATCCTTGCCCCCATACAGAGCATGGCCATACTTCTCCCAAACCTCAAACACTAAAAAAAAAAAAAAATGCAAAAATTAAAAAAACAAAACAGAAACTCACTGCTGTCAAGTCAGTGCTGACTCACAGGGAGCCCTGTGGGTTTCTGAGACTATAATTGTTTATGGGAGTGGAAAGCCAGCCTGTCTCCCATGGAGCTGCTGGTGGTTCCGAACTGCCAGCTGGGCAGATCACAGCCCAATGCACCACCACTGCCCCGCCAGGGCTCCCAGATTCCACCCTGCGAAACCCTTGCACATCCTTTCCTGCAGGTATTCAGGACACTTGCTGATCGACACTTGCTGCCCAAACGTCCCTGCCTTTCTATCCACTCCTGAACACTCCGCCAGCATCGCGGAACTTCCGCTTTCATTCTATGCACTCGCTCGAGTCCCCGTTGCCTTTGATCTGTCCATGTTGGCTGGCACTCTGATTCCTGGTCTCACAATACTGCTCCCCCCGCTCTCAGACGGCTTCTTCTCGTTTTCTTTTATGTGTTCCTCCCCCTGTGTAGGTATTAACTATGCATGCTTATTACATTCTGGAACGGGCTGCCTCACTTCTTTTTCTACTCATCGGCCCCGGCTACCTTATTCACCTCCGGACAGCTCTTCAAGCATGCCGGACTAATCAGGCTGGAGGTCTGGCCCCTCACCAGTGCCTCTGCACGTGGCGCATCCAGAATCGGGCTTCTTGTAGACGGCTGTCATTCTGGGTTCCCGTGGGCCCAAGTAAAGAAGAAGGAGAACTTGACTGAGAATCAGAACTGCTTCAGAAGGAAGTCACCACAAGCTAGCCACACTTGGTCACTGGTGGTAGGAAGTTAGCCACATTGTTCGTTCCTCTGACCCTGCTGCTGTGTGCGACCAAGACCGAAGTGCGTGCTGAGCTGAGGACCGCCTGGCGAGCCTCGTGAGGTGGAATTGATCGGCTGTTGTGACTGGAATATCTTGGAGGGAGTTCGGGGTGGCCAACTCCCAGGATGCAGTCGTGTCATTAGGACCTACCTCTCTTTCCCTCCAAATCCCTTTGCACAGTAGCTGGCTTCCTGCAACAAGAGTGGCGGAGTGAGGGGGGCTTCAAGCACAGGCTGTGGAACTCAGTCACTACACTCAGAGTCAGAAGGAGACATGGATGTGCTTAAAGGTGGGCCAGGCAGCAGAACACTGAGGAAACTCCATGTTCTCCTCCATCCCTGAGCATGAAAATGCTGTTTGGTCTTGACCACATGGCACTCCAGGCACGCACGTTCCTCCTGCACACGGAGAAAGCCAAGGGAAAGACCATGTAAAGCCTCCTGACGGTGCAGGGGGATGCCGGCTGGACGGTGGGGTTGCATGTCTGACTTCCTGGAGAAATGGAGAGGCATGAACTTGCACTCTTACGCACGCAGAGCGTGTCTTCCAGAGGCAGACGAGTGACAGTCTGTCCCAGGTCTGCTCAGGTTGATGCCTTCTCTCGGCAGTTCCACACAGCAGGGGGTAGAGGAGGTGACAGAGGAAGGAGTGGTCACTTTAAACTGGAATGTGTTTTTAACCCAGTTTCCATTGCTCTTTGTTTTGTAGATCCTGGATAAGCAAAGAGTGAGAGGTCTTGCCGATTCTGCTCCATGACAGCATTCGGCTTTTTCCTCTCCCTGATTGCCTGCTGCACATCAGCCAGGCCACACTGTGCCAGGCCTTTCCTCCTCTGGGCCTGCCCAGAGGCTCTTTCCTCTGCCTGGATTACACTTAGCCAGTCCTGTCCACCTCCCTAAGCCATCAACTCCATGACCCAAACATCCACCCTTGAGCTCGCCTGGACTGAGCTCTCCTGGTTTCTCGAGTTCCCATTTTTCGTCTACCTCCTCAGTAAGTGTCCCTGACAGACAGTTCACTCACTTAGTTTCTGCCCTGCTAGAACTCATCCTCAATTGCAGCTCTATCCTTATCTCCAGTTGGTTGTGTATTGTCTTCAACCTCAGACACATGCTAGGCCATCTTCCATGCTTAATAAGCGTCTGTGGTGTGAGCAAAGAAATGAAGCAAGGGAGGAGTGTCATGGAACAGAGAGGAGCTAGCTGTGCTTGGCCTCTTCAGGGCTGTACACTGCTGAGCCAGGGTCCCTGATGGATCACCATCATTCATCCTTCTTCCTGCTTCCCTCCTCACTCTTCGAGTTTATAGGGTAGCGTTAACCTCTACTCCACCCCTCATGGGCCATGATCCTCACAGACCAGAGAAAAATCCTCTCTGTCCACTTTCCAAACATAAATGTTGACCTATATCTTTGGGTTTTATGATTTGTGTAAATGGCAGTGTGGTGTCTCTCATTTCCACCTTTCCCTTCAGCACCGGGCTTCCCATCCATCCCTGCTGCCCTGTGCTCATGTGGTTACCAAGGAAAGCAACCAGATGGCATGGCTGCTCTATAGACCCTCAGGGATGGACACCTAGGTGTTTCCAGCTCCCCGCCACCCTCTCAGGGCTGTAGCAAGCATCTGTGTTGCTGTCCCTTGGTGCACCTGTGTGAAAATGCCCAGGTATGTCGACTGGGAGCAGCCAGGTCAGACTGACGTTCATCTAACTTGTTTTAACTAGCCTGTGCCATTTACTTTCCAGAATGATTTCCTCAACCTACACTCCCACTCGTTCTGTATGAGTGTCCTGTACCCCAGACCCCAGCAATAAGAATGCTACCCGGTTGTCGACTCTTTGCCAGTCTAATAGATAGAAGGGACAGTGTTTGGTTGTGCTGATGGACATCTCTCTTACCACGCACCCTCTGCTACTGAGTTGATTCTGACTCACAGTGAGTTTCTGAGACCATCGGCATTAGGCAAGCAGCCTCATCCTGCTCTCCGGAAGCACAGGCTTGAACCATCAACCTGGGGGTCAGCTGCCGGTGCTTACCTCGCAGCACCACCAGGAACACCCGCGGGAGGGAGTCAGAGTCTCTCTTTTGTGAATTGCTTGTTTTGTACTCTTTCCCTCTTTTCCATTTGAGCTGCTTCTGTGGTCTTTGTGAAATCTAGAGCCAGTTCTTTTGGGTCAAATGAATGGCAAATATCTTTTTTCCAACCCGCCACATATCTCTTGAAGTCGCCCGTATTTCCTCTGATTGGTGAGGAGTTGACTCATGTTTACCCCCTCGTCCCGCCCGACTGACTGACCCACCTCATTCTTGCCGCACCTGCAGAGTGGGCAGAAGAGCTGTCCTGGTGTCCTCGGCTGGTCTGACAGACATGGGGCGAGGGCGCCTGTAGAAAGCGTCGCTCTTCCTTGCAGCACGTGTGCCATCGTGTGTGGTGGAGTCGAGTCTGACTCACAGTGGCCATGTAGGACAAAGAAGGCAGTCGTTCCTTTTCCTTTTGTTTTCAGCTTTTTATTTTGAATCAGGTGAAAGTTTATAGAGCACAGAATCCCTTTTATATCCAACAATTCATAGACATCTTTGCTCTAATCTATCCATTGGCATCCCCTCAATGCATCCCCTCTTAGGGCCCGTTCTCCCTCGCTCCAGACCCCTGAACCTTGTCCTGGAGGAAATGCTTCCCTGTAGCTGTTTGATGGTTGGTTATTCTGATGCAGGGCTGAAGGGGCAGTTAAGGCCAGAATCCTGAGGAGTTTACCTGTCTCTGTCTGCACAGGAAGCCTGGTTTTTTTTAGTTCTGTTCCACATTTCCCACCCCATCCCCACTCCATCTCCCTGCCTATCCAGAACCTTCTAATGGGATCCTTTGGAGACTCTCTTGATGCAAACAGAGAGCCAGGTCTTCTCCTGTGGAGTGACTGTGTTCAAGCTGCCAACCTCTCCGTAAGCAGTGAGGGCTTAAGCAATAGCTTGTTGTTGCTTTCCACTCGGGGTCAGCGGGTTCCTCATATTGATCAAAGAAACAGTCTAAGTGAACAAGGAGCCCGTCTGATGCCATCTCAATCTGCCATGTTCTCTCTCTTTCTTACCAGGGCTCTTTGTGGTCCCTTTCAACCTGGCAGGCCCAGCCAGTGAGGAAGCCAGGAGTCTTCTGGCTTCTCTCTGACAATCTCCCACCAACTCCCACACTCAATGAGGACCTTCCATCTTCCTGGGGAGCTGCCCAGATGGAGACACATGTCCCTGCCAGGGGTCGCACAGGGTGCCAGACCCTCTCAAGAAGACGGGCTGCAATTCTATCTTATGAATCTATCAGAACTGGAAAAACAGGGAATACAGGACAGATGACTCCTTCAGGACCAGTGGTGAGAGTGGCAATGCCTGAAGGATGGAGTGGAAAGGGGGAACCGATTACAAGAATCTAAATATAGCCTCCTCCCTGAAGGATGGACAGCAGAGAAGAAGGTGAGGGGAGATGTCAGACAGTGTAATATATGACAAAATAATAATAATTTATGAATGATGAAGGGTTCGTGAGGTAGGGGGAGTGGAGAGGGAGGGGGACAGTGAACAGCAGATATTAAAGGCTCAAGTAGAAGGCAAATGTTTTGAGAATGATGATGGAAACAAATGTACAATGAATAGATGTATGGATTGTGATAAGTATTGTACCAGACCCCAATAAAATGATTTTTAAAAAAGAAGAAGAAGACGGGCTAGTGTGTGGGAGCCACTGTACCTACCTCTGATGCTTTGTGAGCCAGGGGCCTTCCCCTCCAGGAGGGGTGACTTGAGAAGGCATCTGGGTGATCTGCTCCTCTCAGCAGGAGGTCAACGAGAACCGCACAGGCTCCGCGCTCTCCCAACCACAGACGTGAAGATGAACGACAGCTGTTTTAGGCAAAATGCGATGCAGCTTTCTTAAGAGGCGTGGGCTTAACATCTCGCAGAGAGAGACGGGGGTGCTGGAGCTCCAGGGAGCTGGTGGCAGAGGCAGATCCTGCACCCGGAGGCCTGGGAGTGCTGCGGCGGGGCTCTGTCTGAGCCGAGTCTGTCGGAGGCGAAGCCCACCAGGAGTTTCCAACTTTCTTCCTGCTTAGGCCTCTGGGCCTTCGGACTAGAAAGATCCTCATTCTTGCAGACCATCCCTCGGGAACAAAGATGGCTCCCATCCCATGTAGCCGCCTGGCTGAAAGGAGACGTCCTGTGTGGCTTGAACTGGGCCCACTCCACAGATACGTGAGTACTAATCTGGGGCTCCCTGAACCTTGTTGAAGAATAATGTTTTGAAGACCTTGTCATGTTAACACGAGGCCAAACTCCAGTTATAAAAGAAGTAGATGGAGAGAGAGGGAGAGGGAGAATGAGGGAGAGGGAGAGAGAGAGAAATCACAGGAGGCCTCTCCTGTCCCCAGCAACTCGGAGAGCGGAGTGGCCTGTCCTTCTCATAGGAGCTGAGACCACTGTCAGTACGCCTGATTTGAACTCAGCCTCCAGGACTATATAGAAACTATACATTTCTGTTCTTCTTTTGGTTTTTGTGTTTTTTACTTTCATAGACTATTTTCTTTCATGGCTACTAAAAAGGGAAAGGAAATCTAGTCATGTACATAAAAAAAAATAACAAACAAAAAAGGATCGCCCCTCTCTGCGTGCGCGCACGGGCCGGGTCCTAGGTGAGCAGGGACCAGATATGAGGCCGTGGTGGTGATTGACCGCTGCAGTGAAAGCAGAAATGGCGGCTGTGTGCCGGCCCAGCCGACAGTGCATCCTTTCTGTCTGTCTGTTTGGCTTTCTCCCTCCACTTGGGTTCCACGTCTCCGAGTCACTACTCAAGCCAGTTTCCCATTCTTTCCTCCGAAGTCCAGCCTTCCAGGATTACGTCTGTATCTGTTGCAGTTGGTCTCTCATGTTAGAGGGGGGGAAAGGGTTTATCGGCATGTAATTCAAGGGGTATAGAATGCAGTAGTTTCAATATATTTTAAAGCATCGTTTCATTATTGCCACAATCCATTGTAGGACATTTTTCATAATGTGCCCATTATTATTACCTCCCTGCAACTTTTCAATTTCCCCTGTTGTAACCCTAAGAAACTATTCATTACTATCTCTACGGAGGACCTAGCCTGAATTTCATATTTAAAAATTAATACCAAAAAAGAGTAACAATCAAAGTAAGTCACCCACTTTGTAGGATTTTGTTGCTGTACCCTAAGAAACAGGGCCGCCACTCTATTCACTTCCTTTGACAGATGGGGAAATGAGGGCAGCAAAGGGGTGGTGAAGTCCCTCGATAGAGCACAGCGAGTCAGCAGGAAAGTCAGGAGCAGATGCCAGGTCGCTTCATCTGCTTACAGAGAGACTTGTTTCTGAGGGAAGGCTTACAAACAAACAAACAACCCATGGCAAATGCAGCCTGGACAGTGCCCTGGTGGCACATGCACGTGGTCCTCCCTGGGGAACTCCATTAGGAGATGAGTTTGGGAAAGAGAAACCAGGACCCCTTGGAGTCCACACCACCACTAACAGCCACATCCCCCGTGTCTGCCCTCAAAGCGGGAGGCAGACACTGCATGCGCCATTGCTTCAAACGTGGCCAAGCCTTGTGGACGCAGCGTGCCCTGGGGGTGGCAGGCCTGGAGTTCAAAACCAATCCAGTGGAAACCCAAGCTAGATCTTTGCCTTCCACCACACACAGGTGCTAAATTGAGATCAATGAAAGATTTCAGTGTCAAAAGTAAAAACGACAGAACCTGCGTGAGGGCGTTACTGCCGAGGAACAAATTACCTGCAAGGGTAACTTAGTGTCTGGCAGTTTGGGGCCTCTCCATGACTTGACATAACTGGGTCCCCTCCATCAGTGTTGCTGTCAGGCTCAGCCAAGGAGGTGGCTGTCATCTGAAGGCTTGACTGGAAAAGTGTGCTCTTCCAAGCTCATTTGCTGTTGGTACAATTCTGTTCTCACAGGCTGTTGGGCTGAGTGCCTCAGATCCTGACTTGTCACTGGTCAGGGGACTCACTCTGTCCCTCGCTGACCACATGGGCCAACCCAACATGGCAGCTTGTTTCTTCAAAGCAAGCAAGAGGGCAAAACCAAGTCACTATGGAATCATCAGCATGACATCTCACCCATCTGCTTTAGTCTGGGTGACAAGAGACACAAATCCAGAAACACTCATATATGTGTAAGAGAGAATGTTATATTAAAGAGCAATTAATTAGTGGAGAGCAAATGCCTTGAGAATGATTGGGGCAGGGAATGTATGGATGTGCTTTATACAATTGATGTATGTATATGTATGGATTGTGATAAGAGTTGTATGAGTCCCTAATAAAATGTAAAAGAAGAAAAGAGAAAAAAATGATTAGGGCAAAGACTGTACAGATGTGCTTTATACAATTGATGTATGTATATATATGAACTGTGAAAAGAATTGTATGAGCCCCAATAAATTGTTAAAATTAAAAAAAAAGAGCAATTAATTTTACATTAAGAAAATATCCCAAAAGCTCCACCAGGGGAGTCCTGGAAGCAATAGAGGAGGTTGGCAGAGTGGCAGGATACAAGATCAAGAAACAAAAGACCATTGGACTGCTATACACATCGGATAAGACCACAGAAGAGGAGATCAAAAAGGTGGTACCCTTCACAATAGCCATGCACAAATTGAAATATCTAGGGATATACCTGACTGAAAAAACAAAACATCTATATGAGGAAAACTACAGACCACTATTAAAAGAAACCAAACCAACAAATAGAAGAATATCCCATGCTCGTGGATTGGAAGACTCAATATAGTAAAGATGTCATTTCTGCCCAAGGCACTATTTAAGTTCAAATGCAATCCCTATACAATTACCCTCATCTTTCTTCAAAGAAATGGAAAAACTGATTACCAACTTCATATGGAGAAAGAAAAACGCCCAGAATTAGCAGAGAACTCAAGAAGAAGGACACAGTGGGAAGGCTTGCTTTACCTGACTTTAACACATATTACACAGCCACAGTGGTCAAAGCCACATGGTATTGGTATAATGACAGATACCGAGCCCCATGGAAAAGAACTGAAAACCTAGAAATAAAATCATCAGCATACAGACAACTCATCTTTGATAGATGCCCTCTTTAACAAGTGGTGCTGGAAAAAAAATGGATATCTACCTGCAGAAAACTGAAGCAAGACCCTTATCTCACTCCATGCACAAGAGTGAACTCTAGGTGATTCACAGATCTTGAAGTTAAAGCCCAAACTATTAGGGCCATCAATGAGGGAATTGGGATCAACCTGAGAACTTTGGCACAGGGAATACACGGGCTATCAGAAATAGGGAAGGACACAAACACAGAGGAGGCACAAATTGACAAATGGGATATACTGAAGAAAAAATGCCTGTGTACATCGAAAGAATTCACCAAGAGAGTAATAAGAGAGGCCACGGACCGGGAAAACATCTTTAGCAATGACACATCAGACAAAGGCCTTATTACTAAAATCTCCAATACTATGTTAGCGTCCAGAAAGAAAAGAACGAATTGCCCACTGAGGAGGTGGGCAAAGGACCTGAACAGAAGCTTTACAGGGGCAGAAATCTGAATGGCCAACAAAATATGAGAAAATGTTCCCCATCTTTTTTCCCCATAAGATAAATGCAAATTAAAACAACAATGAGGTGCCACCTAACACCCTCAAAGTTAGCTCAATTAAAAAAATCAGAAAGCAATAAGTGCTGGAGGGGCTGTGGGGAGATAGGAACTCTCACCCACTGCTGGGGATCTGTAGGTATGTACTGCCACTATGGAAATCAATCTGGCGATATCTAAAACAGATGGAAATCAAGCTACCATATGACCCAGCAATCTCCCTATTGGGTGTATACACAGAAGAGGCAAGAAACAAACCATGGTCAAATATCTCCGGTGTTCATTGTAGCAACGTTCACAATTGCAAGGAGTTGGAAACAACCCAAATTTCAATCAACTGACGATTGGATTAAAAAGCTGTGGTACATACATACAATGGAGTACTACGTAACACTAGAAAGCAGTGATGAACATATGAAGCATATCACTGCATGGGAAGAACTGGAGGAAACCATGCTAAGTGAAGTAAGCCAAGCACAAAAGGATAAGTACAACATGAGTCTGCTGAGGTAAGCTTTAAAAAAAAATGCAAAAGGGGAAAAAGCTACTGTATACAATCATTCCTGGGGTGAGGACCAGGTAGTATGGCGAGGGCCAGACCAAATCCAGGGATACATATGGTAGCCAACTAAATGGGTGGGGAGAAAAGGGGGGAAAAGAAATGGGTAGCGGGGGCACAGGGAACTAACCCACCCAAGGGGAGGGTATTGTTTATATCTCCACAGGGAAAGAGGGACCAGACTTCAAGCCAATGCTCCAAGATATGACTGCAACATGTCACCATGGAGTAGGGAACCAGTGGAGAGGTCTGAGGGGCCAGCCCCAATCCCAACTACATAGACACCTGCCCCTCCTCCCAGAAGAATTTATTTCAGAGGACAGCACTGAAGCTGCAGCTCAGGGAGAGGGACATGTGTGATCAGAGCACATGGGAGCCAATCAAGGGGGAGCAAGAGAGAGTGGAGCACATCCTGGCCCTCCAAGCCTTGACAGATGAGATTTCCACTCAGAGCAGCCACAGCACAGAGAGGACCATATGACCGGCCCCACTATGAGACACGACATCCCTCACTGATCCATAGCCCTACAGGGGACAACACTGGAGACACAGTGAGGGAATTGTGACGAATCTGATCCCACCACACCGAGGCAAAACACTAAGCGCATGCAACAGAACAGCAAGGGAAACAGAGCAACGGAGTCCCCAGGGAGTATAAAAAAATAGACTTTGGGGCCAGGGCTTAGCTCCCCAACAGACTCGACAGGAAAACACTCCTAAAGGCCAAAAACAGTCCATGAACTAACTACAAGCTTTTCTTTTTTGTTGTTGGGTTTTGTTTTTTTGTCACTGGCTTTTTGTTGTTGTTTTGTTTTCTTTTGTTTCTTGGTTTTGCTCTGTCTTGTTTTTGTGCATGTTATTATCTCCACAGATCTGTTTAAATAAGCTAGTCTAGATGAACAATCCGGAGGAGTGATGATTCTGGGGGGACATGGGAGAGGGGGAAGTTGGGGGAAAGAAAGTGGTGTTAACAAACCCAGGGACAAGGGAAAAACAACTGATTCAAATCAGTGGTGAGGAGGGTGTAGGAGGCCTGGTAAGGCATGATCAAGGGCAATGTAACAGAGGAATTACTGAAACCCAAATGAAGGCTGAGCATGATAGCGGGACAAGAGGAAAGTAAAAGGAAATAGAGGAAAGAGCTAAGAGACAAAGGGCATTTATAGAGGTCTAAATAAAGGCATGCACATATGTAAATATATTTGTATATGATGATGGGGAAATAGATCTATGCGCATATATGGATAGGTTTAGTATTAATGTAGCAGATGGACATTGGGCCTCCACTCAAGTACTCCCTCAATGCAAGAATACTTTGCTCTATTAAACTGGAATTCCATGATGGTCATGTTCCTGATACAAACACTGAAGACAAAGTGGGTGCACAAGCAAATGCGGCGAAGAAAGCTGATGGTGCCCGGCTATCAAAAGATATAGTGTCTGGGGTCTTAAAGACCTGAAGGTAAACAAGTGGTCATCTAGCTGAGAAGCAACAAAGCCCACATGGAAGAAGCACACCAGTCTGTGTGATAACAAGGTATCAAAGGGATCAGGTATCAGGCATCAAAGAACAAACAATCATATCATTGTGAATTAGGGGCAGTGCGGAGTGGGGACCTAAAGCACATCTGTAAGCAACTGGACATCCCCTTATGGAAGGGTCATGGGGAAGAGAGGAGCCAATCAGGGAGCAATGTAGCAATGATGAAACATATAACTTTTCTCTACTTCTTAAATGCTTCCTCCCCCCTCACTATCATAATCCCAATTCTACCTTACAATTGTGTCTAGACCAGAGGATGCACACTGGTACAGATAGGAACTGGAAACACAGGGAATCCAGGGCAGATGATCCCTTCAGGACCAGTAGTGAGAGTGGCGATACTGGAGGGGTTGAGAGAGGGTGGGGTAGAAAGGGTGAACTGATTACAGGGATCTACATAAAACCTCCTCCCTGGGGGGTGGACAACAGAGAAGTGGGTGAAGGGAGATGTCAGACAGTGTAAGATATGACAAAATAATAATTTCTAAATTATCAAGGGGTCATGAGGGAAGGGGAACAGGGAGGGGGGAAATGAGGAGCTGATGCCAAGGGCTTAAGTGGAGAGCAAATGTTTCAAGAATGATGAGGTCAATGAATGTACAGATGTGCTTTACACAACTGCTGTATGTATGAATTGTTATCAAGGGCTCATGAGGGAGGGGGGAGCAGGGAGGGAGGGGGGAAAAAGAGGACCTGATGCAAAGGGCTTAAGTGGAGAGCAAATGCTTTGAAAATGATTAGGGCAAAGAATGTACGGATGTGCTTTATACAATCGATGTATGTATATGTATGAATTGTGATAAGAGTTGTATGAGCCCCTAATAAAATGTAAAAAAAAAGAGTTGTATGAGTCCCTAATAAAACAATAAAAAAGTTGTATGAGTCCCCAATAAAATTATTTTTAAAAAGAAAGCACCCAGCCCAGTCCAGATCAAGGTCATGAGTTCAATATTAGCCCTTAAATCCTATATTAACCCATGAATTTCTTTTGAGAATCATGCAGCATGGCCAGGGGTGGATCCAGTGGTGGTGGAAGCGTCCCAGGTGTGGGTCTCCATGTGTCTCCTCCAGCTCCAGGGCTCTGGTTTTCATCAACATGGCTCCATGTGGCTTGTCACCAGGAAGATGAAGCAGTGAGTGTCAGTGTATCTGGCCTCAGTGAGCTATTTATCTCCATGGTGCCTCCAAATGAGCTCATCAAGCTGCGACCTGATTGACAGGCTAAACTCCACCCCTTCACAAGTTGATACCAGATCACGTAACTAGTATACCATCTTTGCCAGATTCCATTTGTAGGCGCCAGTGGCTAGCAACGAATGATGAGGTCCAGACCATCTTCAGTGGCAGGGGATTCTACAAGGGTGTGATGACCAGACAGGCATTTCTGGCAAGCGTAAATGGCTAAGTGATTAACTGCTAACTGAAGGCTTGGTGGTTCCTCGGAAGAAAGGCCTGGTGATCTGCTCCCCAAGGTCACTGCCGTGGAGACCATCGTGAAGGTCAGTTTACTCTGAACACCCAGGGCCACCGTGAGCTCAGACAGACCTGAGGACCACAGATCTGGTTTGGTTCAGTTCAAAGATTACCAGATAACTGGGACCAGAGGAGGCATCTGGGGTCTGCCTATGAAAGAACTACTCAATTAGGGAAAGCAGTAGGCGAAACCTACTCAACGGAAATGGGCATGCGACCCTAGGAGGGGTTAGTTCTGATGTCCAAGCAACGCCTAGAAATCAATAAGATGAGAGAAACCCCAGAAGAAAAAGAGCATTGTTCCAAGGCTATAAATAGGCAATTTGCCAAAGAGATTCAAAAGGCTAATTAATGAGCACATAGAGAGATGCCCGTGTTTATTAGTTATTAGAAAAAAGATGCCATTGAAACGAGCTATGGCTTCACACATTTTATCCTGGCAAAGGAGACGGCTGGAGAATGCCATGCACTAGCAGGGATGTGGGGCTGTGTGGCCTGCTGGTGGGGGTCCAGATGGGCAGCGAGGGGCATCGAACAGCCAAATTAAACCTGTGCGCACCCAGCAACCCAGGGTCCCACCACCGGAGAGAGCGCCTAACAAACCCCGCACACCGATTCTGAAGGACAGTCCTCGCGGCGATGCCCACAGTGGAGAAGTTGAGGCAATCTGGGGGCCCTCCTCTGGGCAAACGCATGGGCATCTTGGAGCTCTGGGTAGCTTCCAGAAGCAGCAGCTTATGGGTTAAAGGGGGAGCATCATGGGTGTGTTGTGAAACCAGGAAAATAACGTGTTTCCTAGCACGGTGTCATGCATGTAAGTTAAAAATACTTACCCAGGAAACAAGGGTATACATGCAACATGTCATGGACATCATTAGAAAATATTGAGTTGGTAAGTGCTGTGTTATGTAGACTGTACAGCAACAACATGCAAAAGGTCCGTTAAAAATAAAAATGGTGTAATGTTAAAACAACGCATATTAAACAGCATGCAATAGTTGCTTATAGGAACAATAGTGGTGTGAGGGACAAAGGGGGGAAATAGCATCAAGAAAGAGTCAGATACCGGCCCGTGACCCTAAAATCCTGTACACTCAGAGGGGCAGAACCCGGGACCCTCAAAGACAGCAAAATGAAACAGAACAAAAAATGTCTGCCAGCACTTTTTGTGGGTGTGGCACATGGCACCAGGGGAGCATCCGCCTTCTTTGTGTTGGGTGCTGCCTCGCGCCACGCGAGCCCAGTCTCCATTTCCTGACAGAAACCACAAGTTGTTGGCCCCGGCTTCTGCAAACCTACCTGTGACTGCCGAGCCACGGCGACTCTCAGCGACTGCATCCCCGTCGGAGGAGACCTGTGCTCACGGAGTTCTCAACGGCCGCTTCGAAAGGAGGAAGTGGATTGCCAGGCCTTTCTCCTGCGGGATCTCTGGGGGGCCTCCTCCCTCCACCCTTTCAGCTTACAGTGAAACACGACATTGTTATGATGAGTCAGCCCACTGGGTTTGCATTCCTTTTACTACCCCAGGAAGGCTGGGGGTGTTCATGCTTATGCCAGTGCGTGAGTGTCTATGTGGTCTGTGTGTGCGCTAAATCCAGTGCGAATGTTATCACTTGGGAATTAATGGTTCTGTGGGTGGGTACATTTTTTTCCATAACGGCTCAAGGAGTTAATTTTGCCAAACTCTTATCTGGCTTTTTAACTAACTTCTTAAGACATTGGAATGTTTCTCTTGTTTTTTCCACCCCCAGCTTACTCTCTTCTTTCAAAAGGCATCTTTCTGCTCCTGAGTGGATACGTAGTGAGCAAGCTTACCCTTGGGTTAAGCTCGAACCTAGGAGGCCTCGTATCTGGAAACCCACTCATGCCTGCCAGCCAGCTTCCAACGAGGGTCTAGCCTGCAACATTATCAGCACCTGGCAGGATGAGACTTTGCTATGTAAATGGACTCATTATTATTAATTTCTGCTGGTGCTGAACGATTTATGAACTGCGTTTGGAATGTAGGAAAGTGGTTCATGAATCAGAAGGAAAAATGCTCCCCCAAACTGGCATCGATAAATAACGACTTTTATTCATGGATCCCACCCACGATGGCTTTTGCTTCAGAAAGGATGGAACAGAAACCCCAAAATCCCTGCAGCAGGGGGTCGGGGGGCCCACGGGGCAGCGATGGTGAGGAAATGGCAGATGGGGTCCCTGAGCATTTCCTCCGAGCAGCAGGGTATGATGGGCCAGAGGATCCTCCTGGTGCCGTCTGCCCATGGCCATCAGGTAGACAGACGCTGAATTCAAACCACTTCTGACATTGCCAACTGCAAATGGGCTCTATCAGGCATCCAGTCTTTATACAGAAAACATTTCTTCATTTTGCCAACCCCACTTTGGCTTAGTGTCCCCAGATACCTCTCTGCACCTAAAGGCCAAAGGTGTCCATGCTGGGACTTTCACCTTGAGAGACTCTTCTAGAACTGCTGTGACCCTGTCACATAAGGAAGGGAGTTTAGAGATGGCTCAGTAAGCTCTACCTGCTTTGAATTTCTAGACTCCAAAGTCAGACACCATAGAGGCTCTCTGGCTTCAAATGTATAAGATTACATCCAGGTTCTGCCAATTAGAAAAGACCTTAAACCCTGATGACTGGTACTCTGGCTATTTTGAGTTTGATAATCTGACAAGCACCTGAATTGGGCACGGCACTCCTAGCATTGGCAAAGAAAGGGCGCTGGGGAGTGTTCCCGGGCCTCTGACACCTTGCCAAATGGATCCTCTCTTACCTGGACAGAACTCACCAAGTCAGACGTCCTTCCAGGGCCTCCACATGGTACCTCAGCTGACAAAGCCTCCTGAGGAGTGGGAAGTCCGCTGGCTGGCCATGCCCCTCTCTGGAGAAAAACTCACTCCCACTACCAGCTTGCCTGTAGAAACTACAAGAGCATTGCCACTGCTGAGTTAGTGCAAATGAAGCTGTAGGAAGGAAGTAGGAGAGAGAGAGAGAGAGAGAGAGAGAGAGAGAGAGAGAGAGAGTGAGAGAGAGAGAGAGGAGCCATGGTGGAAACAGTAGCTCAGTGTACCTGCCAGCTCACTCTGCCAGCTTAAGCCCAGTTAGAAGCTTCTCCTGGAGCGTCATTTCCACAGGTCTCTCTTTGAGTGGCCATCTCTTAGTGTGCAATACTAATGCTCGAAAATATCTATTTGTAAAACAGCTATTTAAAAAAACCGATTTAGTTGCGTGTTTAACTCCAGTGATACGTTTCAGCACCCGAAGAGAAACTGGAAATGTAGCTGTGGAGTCATCAAAGGGCACACGGCCACTTCCAATGGTGTGCGTGCATCACAAGCTGGGCAAGCCGCATCTTCTGTAAGCTGTGACTTCTCAGCCACACTTCATCATGTTTCCACATGTAATAAACTCCGACCCCTGAAGTCTGCTGCAAAGCATCCAGGAGAAGAAAGAGCGCCGAGAAAGAAAACAGTTCTGTTTTATTTTTCTTTGTTTGGAGCTGTTTTGTTTTATGGCAAGTTAATTGAGGGAGCGCATGAGCATCACTGTTTTCACATGAAGCGGGGGGAGCTGAGATGCAAAGAAGACAATCACCCCACAATGACACACATGGTAGCAGATTGGAATGGAGTCAAGAGGGAAGCCTCCTCTTGGTGAATCTTCCTCCCGACAAGCCATCCGTTTAGCTGTGGGTGTCATCTGTACCCCGGTGCTTTGCTGGACACTAGGAGAGAGCTGCCCCCAAGAGGGGCACAGCCCTTGCCTGTCCTCCTGGTGCTGTACTCCAGTGGGAGGATATGATCACCGTCAATGTCAGAATCAACTGAAACCCAGTCATGGAAAGTCAGGCTGCTGTTCTCTCAAAAACAGAGTGGTCCTTGGGCAGCTTGTCTGAGGAGCAGAGATCAGACAAGAAGAGCCCCACCACAGCAAGCATGGGAAGAGGGATCCAGGGTGGGGGCATTCCACTGACGGAGGGCTCGATGGTGGCCATGCGAGACTCAGGTAGAGAGCCGGCCCTGGGGATCGCCCAGATGGATGGACGGAGGTGAGCTCTCCAAGGGATGCTGAGCCAATTCATGGGGGACCTGTGGTCGCTGGTAGGGAGTTTGACTTTCAGTTTAAGTGGCTTGGGATAATTTGTTAGATGAGTCACTAAGGTTTGTTTCAATTACTCTATTGCCGTGAAACTTCAAAAACTACCCACACTAAAATAAAAAGCAAAGAAATATATTTTCTCAAGGTATTGGCAACACCAGTCCTGGAGGCGGAAAAGAGTGGATTGGCTGTCATTAGAGCGTATGTAAATCACCCATGGCTGCTGCATGTCTGCTCTGGCCCAGGCCCTCCAACATGAGCCGAGCCACCGTGGTTCTGCAGGCACCAACGGGTGTCCCACTCTGAAGTGGTAGGGCTTGAGGGAAACAGCATTTGGGAATTAAATATGTGCTTCAATCGGTTGAACTTTTATACAGATTGACTGCAGTGAAAAATTAGAGCTTTGTGTAATCCAGTAGAGTAAAATCAAGTGCCCCAAATAAATAAATAGTTGTCTTTTTTTATTAGCTTTCCATCACGCCTGGATCCATTTGTACTTCGTATTGTGTCACCTCTCTCTTCGTTTGCAATGTTGCCTCTGAAAATTGTTCTGTTTATTCGAGCTCAGCAATCAGACTTAAATGTACCAATATATATTGTTCTAGAGTGTAGATTTTTTTTCTGTCTCCTAGAGACATAGTGACTGCTCCTTTTATGGGAAACCAGTCATTAATCCAGTAAGTCTGCATGAATCAATATCTTTGTGAAATGACACCATGTTCAAGTTATTTTATGTTACGTTGATGGTTAGCTAATTTTGGAAGGAAGACAGTCCTTCTCAAGGCAGACATAGTATAATTTAGTGACAAAGCGTCCATCACCACCGGCTGCATGTCTATGTGCAGGCAGAAGAGGGCAGATTTATGGAAGGATGTGCATCTGACCCAAAACATCCATTTTACTTACAATTTTGTTTGACAAAGTGACATCAGGTGCAACCACTAACAGGATGACAATGCCCAGAGTCATCGTGGTGGGGTTCTGAGTCCCTATCTGCTTCAGGGAGACATGGGAACCACTTCCGTGCAGGGCCACCAAGATGCTTTCCTTCTCTGTTGGTAGAAATCTACAAAGGAGAAGTCTGCAAGGGGCTGCGACTGTTCAGAAGACAGACAACCACCTCTCTGTTGCTGCCCTCTAATCAGGCCCACGGCCTACGAAGTGTCCGAGACGGAACATCTTTATAGAAGCAGGAAGTGTTGTTATCTAACAAAGCGGTTGGTGGGTTTAAAGTGCCAACCTTGCAGTTAGTAGCTTGATGCCTAACCCATAGGGCCACCACGAGTCCTTAAAACAGACACTAGTCTCCGACTTAAAACAAACCAGCAAACAAAACAAAACCGACCCCACCATTTCAGAAAACTTACTTTCAGTATAACTAACGAGTTGCCATTGAGTTGAATCTGGCTCATAACAACCCCAAATGCACCAGGGTAGAGGTGGGCTCCATGGGGTTTTCAGTGACTGACTTGAGGAACTAGATTGCCAGGCCTTTCTTACATGGTACTGATGGTGGCTAATCTTCCAGTTAGCAACTTAGCACTCAGGGACTCCTGAATCTCTCAGTGCAAATGTGGAGAATGGAAATCGAGTGGATGCAGAGAGAGTGTGGGACAGCGAGACAAGAAAAGGAGGCTACTTAGACATGACAAAGCTGACGAAGCTGGATGGAGGAAATTCAGCAGCACATCTGATTTGGGTACTGTGTTCCAACCGAATTACAGACCCGATGAGACCCTGGGAGCATGCTTCCATCTTATATGAAACGCCACTCACACAAAAAGACGCGCTTAGCTGATAAGGAGTTTCTCACAGAAAGCAGTACTCAATATCCACAGTAGAACTGGAATTGGAAAGGTGAGATTGGTTGTTCACCAAGGGCCCTGATGAGCCAGGCTCCTGTGTAGCCCCTCACACAGAGACTGGACCGCTATATATTTGTTAGGACCACACACAAATGTGATGCAGGTGGAATTTAAATGAGCAACAGTTAACCATCTGCATTGTTTCATTCTTCCTTACAGAGCTGCGAGTTAATTGCTGATAGGATACACAGGTTACAGCTGAGGAAACCCAGAAACAAAGGAGTAAGTCCCTACCTGAGGTCCTACAGCAGGCAAGTGATCGGCCAGCGAGAGACAAGGCTGGACAGAGTCCCTTCTCCCCCCACCCCTACCCCCCACCGAATGCACCGGATCAGAGTGAAAAATGGCCTCTGCCTCTCCCCTCCCCTCCCTCAGCTCCCCAAACTAGTCGCTGTCTCCCACCACCCAGAGAAGTGTGGGGTCCTAATATACTTCTGCTCCCTGTTTTCAGGGGGCCTTGGTGACAACATGACGTTCCACGGGAGGTGCATTTATGTGGCTGCAGAAGGCACAGCGAGGAAGGACTGCCTGTAACCCCTTCCCTGTGCATGATGTGGAGGGCCGTGTCTTCGTGCACCCAGATTTGGGGGTTGGGAAAAAACCCAAAACCCTTTCCCCATCCTCTACCAGAACATGTTTGAGCTCAGGTTTGGGGCCTATCTTGACATGCCCCCAGAGCACAGCACGGGGAGGATTCTCCCAAATTTTACGGTCAAACAGCAATGTTTGCGCCAGTGGGTCTCCATTTCCTTTGGCCCACTTCCACTTTGGTAAAGGTTCCAGTAGGCTCTGGAGAGTGCAGAACTTGTGAAGGGCATTTTGAGAAGGGGAGAAATTAGGAAGGAAGCCCCTCGTATACAGGTGACCAGGCAAAGGTCACCTCTGTGCTCCTGGAGAATCTATCCATGATTCGCACCCGCTCCTACACTCCGACTCAAGGTTAAGGCTGCCAGGCGAATGTCATGCTGACAGCCACACAGGGCAAGTGGCGAGCATGCTCGGTGGCTGATCCACAGGGTGGCTGTTGTGTCCATCCAGAAGGGCCTCAGAAGGACAACATGGTGCTCTGCTTCCAAACAGTCAGCTGTGGAAATCCTGCGGAGCACACTCCCCGACACCCCGACACAGCGGAGGCTCCGGAGAGGCAAGGGCCACGCGGGGCCACGGCTGGACTGGCTTCCAACTCACTGACATGGAGGCCATGTGACCCCTAGCGACCCGAGGACAGTCTCCCTAGAGGACACTCTTCTGGTTTCCAAGGTTGTAGGTCTTGGGAATAGATCACGGAAATACAAAGCCCCGTCTGTCTCCCAGGTGAGAACTGTTGGTCTTGCGGCACTGGACCCACTACACCACCAGGGTTTCCTGGCTCTACAGCAGCGGTTCTCACCCTGTGACTCGCTACCCCTTTGGGGGTCAAACGACCCTTTCACAGGGGTGGCCCGATTCCTAACAGTAGCAAAATGACAGTGATGAAGTAGCAACGAAAATAAAGTTATGGTTGGGGGATCACCACAACATGAGGAACTGCATTAAAGGGTCGTGGCATGAGGAGGGCTGTGGATGCAGTGTGCTGTGGGTTAGGTGATGGGCTGCTAAGCACAAGATTAGAGGCTCAAACCCACCAGCTGCTTCATGGGACGGAAGATGAGGCTGTCTGCTCCCGAACAGATTCGCAGCCTCGGAAAACTTTTAGGGCAGTTGTGGCCTGGGGATGAGGCTGCGTGAGCTGCAGGAGACAGAGAGAGCAGCGCCCCGTGAGCGGCTTCCTCGTCCAGGGGGTCGGGGTGACATACACCCAGGGTTCCCAGCACACCACTTGGCTTTCTCTCTTGTGCATCCACATGAATTCTCAGAGCAGACAGCCCCCAGCCCTTAGAGTGATATTGAAAACAAATACCAACCTCTAGAGGCTAAACATCCATTGCTTACAATTTGTGATTGTAGTGCAGGGGCTGCAAGTGGGGAGAGGGGTGGGAAGCGAATGAGTTCACAGAGAGACTGGGGTGGGTTGGGGTCAATGGCCCCCCTCTGCTCCTCTTTCTCCATTTGTTGGGTAAACCCAAACTGAAAAAAATAAAATAAAAGCCAACCCAACTGCCATGTGTTCATTCCAACTCTTAGGGATCCTCTATGGGTTTTCCAAGCCTGCAAGCATTTATGGGAGCAAACAGCCTCGACTTTCTCCTGAGGAGCACCGGAGGGCTTGAACCAAGGGCCATGTGGTTAGCACCCATGCTTACCTGATGGTGCCCATGAGACTTTGTATCTGATGGGAAAGGCACCATAATTCACCACAAACACAACCCCTCCAGATTCCACAGTCTCCACTTCCCAGAAAACATCAGTCCCCCCATGGACATCATTCACTCCATGGGACATCATTCATTCCATGGGACATCCCACTCCATGGGAAAGGACACACACACACACACACACACACACACACACCTGCCTGGCTGGGGTGTGGAAAGGCGATCCCAACCAGCTCCCTGCAAAGCCCTGCTCTGCATCACAAACCCAAGGCAGTCAAGACATCAATCAACCCAAAGGCATCTCCACCCTTGAGAGGATGGCCCACCAGCCTCACCATGCTGCGGGATGCAGACCTCAGTCACAGCTCAGAGGGCTTCCCTGGTCTCCCAGAGACACAAGAACACACTGATGTCCAGGAATTAGCTCTTCTCCGGAGGCCAGTGGAGGCACCGTGTGCCAAGGAGACAGCCCGTTGGAAGGTAGACCAGAGAGAGACATCTTACAGGTGCCGATTCTCCACTGGGCTAGGATTCATCTCCCTGCTTTGGGTTCTTTTAATGAATGTTCCCCATCTCAGGCAGGGAAACCATTTCCTTGCAAAATATAACATCTATTGCTGAGCACGGCAACGAGAATTAACCTTGATTACCGTAGTAATTTACTAATCAAAACTGGAGGCCTGCTAATCAAGCTGGAATTGCCAGCTGCTTGATTTTTATAGTAACATAACCAAAATTGAACATTTGGTAAACAAGGGGTGTGGGTGTGATGGGGAGATGCAGGGAGAGTGAAGGAGGGGCATAGCCAACCAGCCAGGGAGCAGGGGAGAGGGAGGCTGACGTGTGCTCCCTTGACCTGCCAGGGACTCATCACCCAAGAGCATCATGGCACAAACAGGACAGACAAGACCTTTGTCTTGAATGGGAAAAACCTGCGTGCACACAGATACAATGAGAGGTGGGGCAGAAAGAGCTTTCACAATATGACCACGAGCCTTAGGTTGGATCCTTCCAGAAGCAGAAACTTAGATAAGGAGACGTGTTGGTTTGAGGGACAGCCCCAGAAAGCACCAGCAGAGGATCAGTACGTTCAATGCAGAGAAGAGGGAGGATAGAGGATGTGAAAGTCAGCGGGTTACTGCCAAGGGCCGTCCGGGTTCAGGCTATGCAAGTCCCTCTGGGGGATTGTCGAGTGCCATCCAAATGGGGATCCACAGAAGGGGGATACAGAGTGTTTATCTTCCAGATCCGGGGTCCTATTGGCCGAGGGCTGCTCCTGGGGGTGCAAACTCCTGGTCTTCTAGCTGCCTCACAAATAGATGCTATGGTCCCAGGAGTTTTCAGTAGAACGAGATCA
Source organism: Tenrec ecaudatus (assembly GCF_050624435.1). Taxonomy (NCBI): domain Eukaryota; kingdom Metazoa; phylum Chordata; class Mammalia; order Afrosoricida; family Tenrecidae; genus Tenrec; species Tenrec ecaudatus. The sequence goes on from NC_134547.1 coordinate 31,033,731, forward strand.
GCACGTAGCTACCTCATGTGGTGAGCACTCTGGAGATACACGGCTCTCCCTGAGATTCACTAGGACGTCAGGATGTAGCAACTGTACCCTTAGGGGGTGTGAGTCCCTCTGACAAGCACCAGTGGAGGGAAGCAGGTGCGATGCTCCATCACACGTCCACCGGCTCTGGTCTCTGAAGGGATGGCTCCAATGAAGGAGCCTTTCCTCCGCTGGGGGGCTCTCAGCTCCGTTTCCTTTCTGCCCAGACAAGCATCTGTGCTGTGCACTTCCTTCCCACCTCCCACGTCTGCTTCTGGGCTGGCAACACACGGAGGACCAGAACGAGGACCTTCTCCACATCTCTGGAGTCCCTGACCCATGATGGCTTCCCAATAGATGTTTGCTCACCGGGCGACTGGATGAAGAGGCTTGTTTCTGGGTGGCGGGAGAGTTCATCCCCTCCCTCACATCAACCTCACACACAATCTCACGCACACACAAGACATCAATGTTAGAAAGCCCTTCCATGTACATGACTCCATTTACTCTCAGGCCACTCATGAGCTGAGTAAGCCATGCAGGAAGTACTAGACAGTCTTGTTTCACTCTAGCCCCAGCCACATGGGCGTCCACGCATGCTGTTGTGGGTGCTAGTAGGTACCCCCAAAGATATACTGGATTCCCATCTGCAGTCAATACCGGTGGCTGCATCCTGGAGGGAAATGGAGCCTGGAGATTTTACCCATTGCAGCAAAGTGAGATCAGCTGGAGAAAGGTGGGTCATAATCCAGTCAGAGTGGCATCTTCTCAATGAGAAGATAAGCAGAGAGAGCGAGAGGGAAGAGAACCCACGTCCTCAGAGTTTGCTACAACTGCAAGGCAAGCCCAGGGACGCCTGGGCCACCAGGAACGACTGGAGGTCAGAGAAGGCCTTCTTAGTAAACATAACTCTGCCCACCCTCTGAATTTGGACTTCCAGCCCCCAAAACAGAGAGACAATAAATGCCTCGCTGGTCTTGGAAGCCACCCAATGTGTGGCAGCCCTTGGAAACAGGTATCGTAGGCTGAGCACAGAACTGAGTCATGATGTTTTCCGTGTGAGTCACTGATTCTGCCTGAACCACAGAGCATCCTCTACCTGCTGCGACTTCTGTCTCAGGACCCTGATTTCTAAGGACCACACTGAGTTCTTTTCCTGCTGTGCTATCGCACGGGAAATGCCGATGCAGTGAGCAGCTTCTCAGCTAATGCCCTGGTGTTGGTCCTGAGAGTGACAGCACTCTCTGAGAAAGGGCCGGCTCCTGGCATCCTGTGCTCTCCATCGGATTGGATCATTAACAATGATCAGTAACAGGCTGTACTTTGTGCCCCTTCCCTGAAAGAGGCTGTTATTCTGGAAATGGACCAGAGCCTTGTGAACAATGGAGGCTTCGCTGCCTAATGTATTGAAGTAGACCCCAGGCCTTTCTTCCTTGACTGTTTCAGTCTGGGAGATTTACCTATTTGGCATCACAGCCACAGGCAAGCCTCTCCTGGACAGAGGGTTGGTGGCTTCTCATGCTAATCATCTGGATGATGTCTTTGTCTTGTTTGGGACTTGGTAAATAGCCTCCTAAATTAAATTTGAGATTTGGGGTCTCCTTTAAATCCTAAAACAATACCATCAGTTATATTTAGAATCAATTAAACATAAGTGTGCTAGGCTGGGCTGGCTGGAGAAACAAAACCCATGGCACTCCTGCATGTACAAGACAGCACTTTATATCAGGAAGGCGTCCCAGTCCAGGCCAACTCAAGTCCAGGGGTCCGAGGCGAGTTGAAGTGCTCTTCAGTCTCATGTGGTTGCAGGCCAGGTGTGTTAGTCTGGGAACTTCAGAGAAACAAATCCACAGGAACTCATGTATGAGAGAGAGTGTTATATAAAGGGTAAGTGCACATCAAGAAAACATCCCAACCCAGTGCTGCCCAAGCCCACAAGTCCAACATTAACCCATATGCCCAACACCAATCCACAAAGTCCTCCTCCGTCTCACAAAACACACACTATGATGCCAACTACAGGAGGAAAGCCAAGTCAGTGAATATATAAGCATCTCCGCACTGGCAGGGGTCTCCACATGGATGCTCCAGCACCCAGGGCTGCATCGGGGTAGGTCCATATGGCTTCTCCTCAGGGATATCCTGCAGGAAGTGAACCTTACCAGCTAAAACAGGGAACTGGCTAAGGCAGCTGCACCCTGTTCCGACCATCAGAAAGCAAGAGACCCGAGAATTCAAAAGTTGGCTCACTGAGCCATTTATCCCTCTGCCCTTCAATTAACCCCACATGTGTTTATCGGCCAGGTTGGCACAATAAACTAACTACCTCACCAATGATGAAGCAAGGTAAAGTGGGATGCAGGAAGATCACAGGCTGGTGGGTGCAGAGATTTGTGGGGAAAGTGCAGATTGACAGCTCCCAGGGTTGGCATCCCTCTGGGGACAAACAGAGAGTCCAGAGAGGAGGAAGGTGAAGGAGCAAACAGAGGAAGATAAGCTCTCACTGCCTTTCTTCTTGAAAAGGCCACACCCCCAAAGGAGGCATCATCAGGCTGTGACCTGGTTGATAGGTTGTACCCCACTGTTATACTTTCACACAGGGTCAAGTCGACACAGAATCTAGCTGCCACAATAACCGGTTAGATTACTAAAACAAGCAAATGAGCCCTAAGTTCATTGTAATCATATGTAGGAAAAACATTTGTTAAAAAGTATCACCTATTCCTTGTTAAAATGAAATTAAATAAAAGATGAATATCAACAACAACAAAGAAAATAGATGATGTTTTGAGGGGTAGGGTTATTGATATTGCTGTTATCGTTCCACATAGGTGTAACAGAACACTTCTTTGTGACTCAGAGTCGAATTGTCGAACTTAGATCTACGCACCAACTGTTTCCTTGTTCCTTGGTTAATGGGCAGTTTCACTCGTTTGGCCTTTGCTTTACAGCCGCACCATACTGTGCAACCATCCTTCTCAGTGACGCCCGCGTCCACGCACACGAGCTTGGCTGAAGGGCAAGCCCCCACCAGAAGTAGGAATGCCGAGAAGACAGGAAGTCTGCGTGCGTTCTAGTAGAGAACGACCGGTTCCCACTGTGATCGCCTAAAGGCTAGTAAGAAATGCCCTTCCAACCCAGAGCCCACATCGCCCTATGGTCAGATCCAAAGGTTTGCCAACCTGGTAGCGTATGAAAAGTGATTTTTTTTTTTTTACTGTTTGACTTTCCATATTATGGACAACTTGTGTGACTGAGCAACTTTTGTGCATTGGCCATTGGAGTTTGTGTAAGAAACCCTAGTGTTGCCTGTCTTCCTATTGATCTATTTCTCATTGAACTATAGGTTTTTATATGTCATACCCACCCACACCCACACCCACACAGACATGTGCACACGTCCTAGATGCAAACCCTTTAAGTTTTCCTATTATGTCCAAGTCATGGAAGCTTTTCTCCTCCTCCTCCTCCTCCTCTTCTTTCTCTTCCTCTTCTTCTTCCTCCTCCTCCTCCCTCTCCCCCTCTCCCCATCCCCCCTTCTCCTTCTTCTTTCCCCCTCCTCCTCATCCTCTTTTTGTCTTCCTGGGAGAATCCTTGCTCTGCTAAGAACACGTGCTGACACGGGGCCCCCCTGGGAGCCTTGCCCCCACCCCACTGCTGCAAAGGAAGCGCCCTGGCTCTGACACGGACTGTTTAAGAAACGAGCCAGTTCTTTCCGTCTGCCTTCTTGAAGCCTTGTAATGAAGCAAAGGCATAACGCGTGCTTTTTCCAAAAGACTGGGGCCTCGCATGGCACACCCAACGTGCACAGCAGCCACTACAAGTTCCTCCGTGAGCCCCTTCTCTCCCAGCCTGGATCCGGCCTCGGAGTCCCTCCTAACAGGAGCGCTCATTCCTGCGTACCTGCTGCCCCACACTCAGCATAACCATGTGCGTTGTCATCGTCCCAGCTAATGGGGTTCAGAGCATCTCTGCTTCACCATGACTGTCTCATCAGTGATTTCATTATGAAGACAAACGCTCAGCTAATTGGTAACCGCGATCTACCATTGGTTGAGTGGCTACTCTGTGCCAGCCTCCACAGAGAATGCTCTTTGCATCTCTTCTTGTTGGACTTGACAGCTGTTACTTAAGTAGGGTTGTGTCATGTCACAGGATGAAGGCAAACTGTCCCCCACCACTAGCTGCTCTAATTCGACCATTTCCTGTTCCAGGATGTAATGTAAGATGTCCGCTTTCATCCCACTGGGGCCAATACCGTGTCTGCCTTGTACACCGTTCTTGTTGCCATGATCCGGAATGCCGAGCTTTGCTTGTGGGAATTCACTCCTTCCGGCCATCACTCGTGGATTGGACCGTGGCGACACAGAGGATTTTCAAAGGCTGGCTTTGGTAAGTAGACCACTAGGCTTTCCTTGCCGGTCCCTTTCGTTTGAGACACTCCATGGAAACGCGCTCATTACCACGGCAGCAACAATTCTGTAGTGGCGGCCCCGGAGGTACACCGGCTGGGAAGGCAGCCCAGATTTCCTGTGGGGAAGGTGCGAATTCTCCCAGGGAACTATAGTGGGAGGAAGAAGCCATCGAACATGATTTCACTCAGTCGTCATGTCAGCCTGTTGGTGCCCCACTCAGACTCCCTTTTCTGGGTCATTATATCCATGCTCAGCTGCCACAGATGCCGAGTTCAAACAGCGCCTGCTTCTCCTGCCAGCTGCTCGTACCCACTTTCTAATCCAGGAAAACCAGCGCCCACATCCCTGTCTGAATGGAGGGCAATGCTTGTTACCACCCACACTCCAGAAGCCTCCATGGGGCCCGAGGTGAGATTCCAGCTGATCCTATGTCTCCTTTGGGCTTTTGTCATCTTCTGCCTCCTCTGCCACGGTGCATGAGCTCACACCCAGGAAGCCCAGCCTGCGGCCAGGACCTGGACAAGCCCTGCTCCTTGAAGCCAGGTTGTCCTCTCCTCATGACTCTTCGGTTCTAGGGCATCTCTTTGCACCTCCTGAGGTGGGCCTCAGGAGATCTAGTTCAAAGGAAGAACGACTGTGTCTGCAAGGAGACTCTGGGTCCTCTAGATCTCCCTAAGAGGCTAGATGACCTGTCTGAGCATCCCCGATTAGCTTGCTATGTCTTCCCCTCTTTCCCTTCAAGTCAAGAAAGCACATCAAGATGCAAGTGAGAGGGGAAGCAACAAAGACAATTGTTCGTGATGTATTCCAGTAGCAGTTAGTTAGTTAGTTTGTTTTCAGTTAAAATACTACCCCAGTTAGTGTTCTAGCTATTGAAACTATTTGGTGAACTGAAGAAAACTGACCGTTTGAAGTCATCCTAATCCAGTGATTTAAGGCATCAGCAGATCGCACATGAGGTGCGGGGTCATTGGGACAGTGCCTGCCCTCTCTCCTGCCAGTTGCAACGTTGCCTGTGCTCGGCGCCTGCTGACTGGCAAGGAGGCCTCTGCGTCCCATGCCCTGAGTCCTCCAGCCTCTCTCTGCTAACCTCACACTCCATCTGCCCAGCATCCTGGGCAGGAGTAACCTGAGTCCACCAGAACAAGGAGTAATAGCCACGTAACTCTGCTGGTGTTATATCTAAGCACGCTTGGTCCTGGCATTGACGTTTCCGGGCAGTTTTGTTCCCCAGACTTCATATAGTTTATGAATTGTCCAGCTAACTGCCATGCTTCTCATTGTTTTGCTTCTGCATGTGGACCGGGAACCAGAAAGTGACAGGAGGGGCTGTCCTCCAATGCCAAGGCTCTCGCGAGAGTTGGAAGCAAAGGCCACTGGGCCATCTTGGGTAGGGAAAAACCAAGCATCATGGAGAAGCTGGTTTGCCTAGGAAGTCTCCATCAGACCAATACCATAGACTTCCTCCTCCTGCACTCGGACCCCCATTTCTTTCAACGTGCTCTGAGCCTCGCCAGAAACATTGTTCACCAAGCCCTTGCTCACCTGGAAAAGAGAGCAAGACTTGCCTTGATGTGCTAAATTAGATGCACCCCTCCCAGTTCATCCAAAGTCATCAGGGATCTTCTGGGGAGCACCCCTTCAGTATTACAAGTGGACTGCTAACTGCAAGGTCAGCAGTTCGAAATCATCAGGCTCTCTCCATGGGAGAAAGATGGGGCTTTTCACTCCGGTGAAAAGTTAGTCTGGGACACTCACAGGGCGGTTCTGCCCTATCCTATAGACTTGGTTTGACTCAATCAACACAGTGGCAGGGAGTTGAGTCAATCCCTTCATCAAGGAGCCCTGGTAGTGTCATGGGGTTCCCAGCTGGGCTGCAAGGTCAGCAGTTCAAACACATGGAGTGCTCCTTGGGAGAAAGGTACAGCTTTCTGCTCCTGTGAAAATATACAGCCCTTTCTGTTCTACTCTGTCCTGGAGGGTGGCTATGAGTCCGAACCAACCAAAACAGCCCCCTTCCCCACACTGCCCTAGCTGGTTGAGCAGCAAGGTAGCACTGTGCCTTTCTTTATTCAGGTCCTGTCAGCAGCCCCTTGGGCAGGGCTTTGTCTCTGGAAGTTTCCATTTGCTCTGCTCTCCCGCAGCCTCCCTTAAAGACTGAAGGACCAGCAGGGTAATCCTGTCTGGTCTCCCTCCCCTCCCCCCACCTACCTATTTGGGGACAGCTGCCTTTCTCCAGAATCTTCTCTGGTGGCAAACCACCAGCTGGAGGTTTACAGGTGGAACGTCATATTAAGGATGCAAGTGAACCCTAAATACTTCAAACAGAAGCTCCTGTCTCTCCTTCACACCTGCATTTGGGAACTGGGTGCTTTTCGGAATGACCAAGGATCCCTTAGCACTCGGCTCCAGTGCGTACCAGGAACGTCAAAGCCAGTGAGCACACCAAGACCACCCAACGACAGAGCAGAGACCGCCTTGCCCTGCTGCTGCGGGCTGTTCCCAGGTCCGCGACAATTTATCCCGCCATCGGGAGCATCCCCCTCGTGTCGTCCAGTCAGGCGATCGTTCTCTCCCGGTTAACGTCCAGGAGCAAGAGAGAGCCACACACAGCCTCCTGACGTCACAAATCAATTTTATTGAAAACGTATTAGGTTTCAGTAAGATTGAAGGGTCAGGCACCAGAGGAGAGGATGTCAGGGGTGGGGGTGGGAGCAGGAAGGAGACAGCGCGCCCTGATTTACTTCTGAGTGCTACAAAATATTGAACTAAAAATAACATTAAAGATGAAATTTGTAATGAATCTCAAGCTGCTAAATTCCCCAAGGCTGGGTCTGCCAAAGGCTGTGCGGCAATTCCTCTGTTCTTGCCCGTCTTTATTTAAATATTTTATACCGTTGTCTCCGCTCATGTGCGCTGTGAGCTGTCATTTATATTTCCGTCTGCGCTAAAATGGATCTCGGGCCACCCCCAGCTGAGCGGGCGCGGGTGGGTCTGCGCGGAGAGGTGGGCTGGAGTGGGCAGGGTAAATGAAGAAGGATCCTTAATGTACTTTGTGTGTACTTCTATTTGGCTGTCATGTTTTCTGCCTTAAACCTGATTTGTAATTCTATGGGTTTCGTGACATTATGATAAGATGCGATGTGCGCAAGGCCCCCATTTAGCAGGGGCATTGATGGGCATCTGAGTTAAAGAGAGTGGTTGACTGCGAGCAAGGCAGGGTTCGGGCCCCGCGGCTTAATGCTTTTGCACAATAGCCTGCTTCCCCCGGAGCCGTAGTATTTCATGCTTTTCTATACATTAGACTTTGCCAAAGTGAACTTTGGGAAGAATAAAACATTTCCCAGAGAAATTCAATTGTCCCGCGTGTTGGACATAACTGGCCATGGCGTGGTGTGATTTACTCCTGTTTGGTGCATGAGTGCATCACCCGTTCTCATGGGGGTACGGGGAGTGGGGGCTGCAGTTAAGTGGTGGAGCCAGGTGTGGATGTGCAGGAGACAGGGGCAGGGCAAAACACATGGGAGGTTTTGAGGGCCCCCCAGACCCACCCCATTGCACAACAAGCCTTTGTGTGTACGTGTGAGGGGAGCGAGACTGGATCCCCATCAATACCCGGCTTGGATTCTGATCAGGGGCCAGGGCTGGCCTCCCCGTGGACCACACCTACAGGGTGATAGGCTTTTTTGTCTTCTAGGGTGACAGGAGTGGGCCGAGGGACAAGGAGCACTGAAGTCCTTCCTTCTCCCAGGCTGCCTGCCAGGTCTTACCAGGGTCCACTGTCTCCCGCCTCTGGTGCTTGGCCCTGCCCCTGTGGAGGGGCAGTATTTTTCTTTTGATGGAGTCCCGCCCTGGAGAAGCAATTCCGCTCCCTTAGACACTTGGCCATCACCTTCCAATGGACACACCCTGAAGGAAGCTCTCATTCTAGACCCACAGCACCTTCTGGGGGGAAGGGGAAGGGGCTGACTTCCTCAAGGTCTCCGGCTTCTGAGTATTGTTAGAGTTGTTACGGCCGAGCTTCTGGGATCTGTGGGGTGTGCTAGGAAAGGACAGAGCCAGCTTCCTGCTGAGGTATTTGTGGGAAAGAGGGGTAAAGATGTGGAGGAAATCCCAGCCACAGCCCCAACACACATGGACACACATGGCTAGTTCTCTAGAGCCAGAGGTTTGAGCTACATTGTTGCATGCATGTTTCTCAGCGTGTGGAGGACTACATGGAGCTGCCAGGCAGACTTGCTATTTGCTCCACGCTGCCCAGAGAGTCGGGAGCAAAGTGCACTGGACACAGTGGGCAAGAGGCCAGAGGAGAAAGAATCGCCCGGCTCCGGGTAGTCCTCCACAAACAAAGGAATCTGTTCTTGGAAGTACAGCCCTCAGAAACTTGCAGCAGGAGGAGGCTGGTTCCCAGGGTGTGTCTGTGTCACTCCAGACCCCCTGCAAGGGGGCAGTGACTGGCAGTGCTCTGGAAACTCCACACCAACCCTCCCCAGCACATGGCTCCATGTCACATGGCCAGGACTGCCCACGTTGGCCATGGGAGTCAAGTTCCCAAAGTAGGAGGGGTGAGGTAAGAAGATGGCTCCTCCTTTTACCTTTCCCCCAAACCTCAATCAACACCCACTCCCCTATCTATCACACCCCAGTCTCCACAATGTGATGGATCTCCTGGCTGGACACCATCAGTCCCTTGTCTGGAGAGACGTGACAACGTTGCTGGTGTTAAAGAGGTCTATGGGGCAGTGAACTGAAGGGGAGGGGCCTGACCTGGACCTGCAGTCTGTGCATGTATAGAAGCCCCTTCCCAGGAACCCACAGCTCACAGAGCTCTCCCAGAGAACCTCATAGGACAAGGGGTAGCCCAGCCAGAGACTTCCGGAGGGTGGGGGCCTTGTCCTTCATGCCTCCACGGCCTTGGGTGAGACAAGAGCAGAGGCCAAGCCTGCTGGGTGCAGCAAGGTCAAATGACTGCCCTTTCCCTAACCCTCCTGCACACACCCAGGCTTTGCCTATGAACAAGTTCACCCTTCTTAGAGAAGCCCAGCCGGGAAAGGCGGCAGCGTGTAGCAGAGTCCCCAGGCAGGACTTCCATCTCTGGACCCACTCTGGGACACTGGTCTGAGCCACAGGCTCTCTTGGGCCCTCTTCCTCTTCCTCTGTGAAATGGGCATCCGGGGCCCTGCTGCTGGCCGCGTGGGCCGGTCCTGCACCTCCTCTGTGGTGTGGGAAGAGGAGCACAGCGTCCCTCGGATGCAGAGCTTCGCTGAGCATCAGGGTTCAGGGCAGGGTCCCTGGTTTGCTTGTTTGGAGGCAGAGTTTCCCTGGGCTGTGTGGGGTCGCATCCCTGGGTATTTGAGGGGGAGGGGTCACAGAGAGGCCCTGGTCCCACTTCATTCGCAGGAGAGGGGCCAGGCCTGGGGCAGGGGCTTGTCTGGCTGCGGTTCTATTAGGCCAGCCCCAGTGGGAACACGCCCTGCCTGGCCCTTGCTGTTCCCTCTTAATCGCCTTTGTGTTTCCTCACTGACCCTGGGCGTCCACCTGACTTGTGACCCTCTTTCTGTTCACTGAATGCAGGCATTTGGTGAGCGATTAGGCATTCATGCTGGGGGCCGACAAGGTGATGATTAGCTCACAGAAGCCCCCAGGGAGCAGGAGGAGGGGGCTGGGCTCGTTGACCTGATCCATGACCCTGAGCTCGTCCTGACCAAACGAGACACGTGTCCTGGACTAGTAGGAAAGAGACAAGAGCAGCGGAGTGCATCCTTAGGACAAAATCTAAGGACGAGCCTCTTCCTGTTGGCAGAAGGAGGCAAGTGATGCAAAAGCTGGGCAGTGAGGGGATGGGAGAGCCCCAGAGACTATGACCCTGAGTCCCCCTGCGGCTCAATCTTCAGCCTAACAGCAGACAGGTTTGTAGGGGGAGCTTGTATGACTTAGAACCACTCACCGTTTGAGATCCAAAGGGCAGCCTTTACCCCAGGGCGAAGGAAAGAAGGTGGAATGGAAGCAGCGAGCCCAGGGAGGAAGTGGGCTAAGTGCTGTTGTATCCAGGGAACTGCAATCAATGCTCTGAAACAAAATGGGTCTGAATTGCTGAGTGCACAACTGATCTGCTAGACATGCCTTCCCCCAATTCACCATCAAATGTGAAACAAAAATCAAAGACGAGGGAGAGGAAGAAGTGAGGGAAGGAGGTTGAGAGGGATTCCTCCCAGGAAGGAATCCAGGAATATGAATACTGGGGACCACTGCTCCTCCTTAATAGCAGAGTTTGACCCCTTAATTCAGTCGGTCCAACAGTAGGCTCCATTAGCTGTGTTTCTTTAGAAACACCCTGAAACATCACCATTGTGGTCACGGTCACATCTGATCACGAGTCAGTTACAGTTTATGCTGTGTGCTAATTCAGGTTTTAATAGGCTGTGCTCTCGTATAAACAGCTCAAAATGAAAGTGGTTCTCAACCTTCCTCATGCCACGACCCTTTAACGCAGTTCCTCTTGAGGTGGGGCCTCCCCAACCATAACATTATTTTTGTTGCTACTGCTTCATAACTGTCATTTTGTTACTGTTATAAACTGGGTGACCCCTGCGAAAGGGTTGGGTGACCCCTGCGAAAGGGTCGCTTGAACCCCAAAGGGGTCGCGACCCACAGGTTGAGAACTGCCGGCCTAGGCCATCAGCTCTCAGGGTCACTCACTAGCTGTGGTCGATGGGTTCCCGAGTTTCAAGTCCCTGACTCAGGCTTGTTCCTCATTGGCTGAGAGCTCTTGGAGGGCGTGGACCATGCGCTTCTACAAGCCTAAACTTAGCTCACTGCCTAGCACAGAAGAACTGTACGGTTTCTCGAGTGGGCAATGCCTCGGTTCTTGGTTTCCCAGGAGAAAGAATTCGTGCCAAAGCCCGTTTTGTAATCCTTTTTATGATGGACAGGAGAAGTGTCCGGTTTTACAGTCTATTTCAGGGGAGCTTGCTGAGCCGCACGGAAGCTGCCCTGGGGTGCACCACTGGTCACGCAGCCTTACAGAATGGTGCCCCCACAAGTGGGGAACTCAGGGAGGGGTCTCAGAGACCGAGGGGTCCGGGGAGAAAGGGCAAGAGGACTGGAGCCCAAGGGAGTGGGGCATGAGGGAGCACTGGAAGAAGAGAGGAAGTCCCAGAGCATGCTTCCTGCCTTTATGCTGGCCCACCCCCTGGCTGGGGGAGGCACGGTTGAAGGCGGTGGTTGACCCAATTGGCTGTGTTAAGCTCACCTGGGTGATGCGATGGTCCTGGGCCTACTTTGTGTTGCCCAGGTGTACCCCCCACCTGGCTCGGGGGCTTGGATTTGAACATTCTCAGTCAGGGTCTTCATAGGTGTCTAATGGTTGCCTGAGTTCTTCCCAACCACCTTTGTGGGGGACTTTGCAGGCATGGGAGGGTAACCCCCTTGTCCTTGAACCTAGCTACCTAACAGAACCATCAGCACAATCAAACAGTTAATACGTCCTGCCTTAGTCAAGGACCACGGCACCACCTGTCACACCAATGGAAGATACCTGGCAGCATCGACCTGAATTATTACTTAGCTTGCATCTGATAAAATCTTCAAGAATGTGACTTGCCTTCCCATCCAACCTTAAAGGCCCGTGAAGACAGAGCCCTCCCTTCTCACAGCAGAAGACTGCACCCATCCGGTGCCCAGCAGGTGTTCACTGCAGATCCACGGAGGAAGACGCACTCAGAGAAGATCGTTCGGGGGTGGACATTCAGGGGACAAATGGACATTCGACCATCAGGTCCCCTGGCTTTCAACTTCCCATTGGTTTGGGGGAGACAAAGAGCACCTGAACACCAAGTTTCAAGTTCCGTGACTCCAGGCTGTAGCTCGGAGAGCTACATTTTAAATGATCTTTGGAAGTGGCTTTGATTCAGAGGTCATGTTCCAGGACCACTGCTGGAGACAATGACACTTTTGTTCACTGCCATCAAGCCAAGTCTGACTCCAGAGGAAACTACAGGATGGATAAGGATTGTTGGGGCGGGGGGGAGAGGGGGTAAGTGGGGTGTCTGGGGCAGTAAATCTTTAGGGAATCAGAAAGCCTCACCTTTGTTCCATGGAGTAACTGGTGCGTTTGAACCACCAATCTTAAATTCAGAAGTCACTATGCCATTAGAACTCCTTGGAGATACTGACTGTGACCCCTAAGGTGGAACTGATGATGCTTTTCAGCATTCTATGGACCAGCCACTGCAGTTGGAGAGCTTGCTCCCTGCCTAAGCACAGAGATGTTTGTTGCTTTTTGCACTACGGGACTGATAAACAACACAAAATTATCTAGCTCTGCTTGGGGGGGAAGCCAGTTGGACATCGGTCAGTGAACATTTGCATATATGAGTGCATCTCAGTGGAAGTGCGTGCTCAGGGGGAAGCTTGCAAATGTAGCACAGAGAAAACCGCATCAAGACCGTGACGGCAGTGAGGATGGACACAACGATGTGTGGGCATAGATCCCCCTCCGCTCTTTTTTTTTTTGAGGATGGACACTATTTCTGGAAATTAGGGAATTTCAGCATTTGCTTTGGGAGAAACAGCTGCCACTCTAAAGCCCAAACTCTGAGCCAGGAAACACTGTCCTTTGAGCCGAGGTGGTCTCGTCATTGAGATGAGTGAGGTGTGTGATCTCCAGGCTGTGTGTCCCCCCCACAGAGACCCCTCAAACTGCCTCTTCTTCCACGAAAATGCAATGCCAGCACCCGGAGGAGCAGCGGGCCCATACCCAGGCCAGCACACTCCCCTGAGAGCCGATGGGCAGATAGCAGAGGAAAGGTGTGAACGAGGGAGACACGTGGGCCTGGGGTCAGGGGACTGAAGCATCAGGGACCTCCCTCTCTCTGGTCCTCGGTCTTTCTCTCTGCTACATGCAGGACACGGACTCCATCCACGAGGCAGACGCACTGATGGCGCCATGACAAGCCAGGCCTTGGGTGGCCACAGACACCAGTAAGGAAGGATGTCTCCCATGTTGGGCAACGTCTCCAGGTTTCCCTGGTCACTAGGAGGCGGAACCAACTCAGCCACAGGGACTCTGTCCCTCAGATGATCTAAAAGTGAACACCCCCATTTCCCGTCTTTCTCGTGTTTTTCTTTCTCAACCCGCAGGCCGGGAGCCTCCGGCAAACAGAAGCATCCAGCTGGCACTTCATCCTGTCATCTCATGTTCATCCACTCCAGGCAGTGACCACGGCTCTGCATCTAGGGTAATGGTACCAAGGTTCCTCTTCAAACACAGGTGCGTGAGCATAGGGAATGAGGCAGCACCATTCATTAGATGGATGCAGATGCTGATGTTGGGGGAGGGTGGCCTTCACATGTCAACTGTTTGGGCATCCCTGTACTTTCCTATCGCCAAGTGCCCTCGCGGCTCACCTCACATTATGTCTTTACTAGAAGCAGTCCTTGTGCCCAAGGCTCACATCTTTTCTGGGGATCGACCCCAGTAACCGGAGACAGGGACCTGTGAGCCTGTGGTTTCACGGTTGTCTTTCTCTTCCTGGGGATAAGCCTCGTCTTCTGTCCACAAGAAAACCTTTCCTCTGCCGCTCATGGCATTGAAGTCTGAGCCATCTTAGACTCCTCTGGTGCTTGCCTGTTTCTCTCAGAAGGCATTCATGTGAGTGTGAGCATTGTGTCAGAACCCTAGCCAGTTCCCCTGCCCGTTTACATGAAAACCACACATTGTGATTCCAATTACTTTCAAGATAGGCTCACCGGGATGTCTGTACTTTCTAAAAACTCCCCTGTCTATCTCTTTCTGGGGTTATAGGCTAACATGGTTTTGCTAGGATAAGAACTTCTTTCAAAAAGCCCCAGACGTTTGCTAAACTGTGGAGATGATAGCTTGATGTTAAAGAAGTCCTCTTTCACAGCCAGGCCTGGGTGAAGGGAGTCGGGACGAGGGAGTTGGAGCTAGAGGCTGCTTTCAGCCTTCACTCGATGTTTGAGTCTCACTGTCTGCGGGTCTGCAGACCGGCCCGCACTGTACACGGGAGCCACGAGCTGAAGCCGTCCATCCCTACCACCGCGGAGGGAAGGACTCACACTGGGCACCCTCAGGGTTTTCCTGGGAGCAGGGCAGCCAGGTGCTTCTTAGAAGTGAGGTTGACAAGACTTCACCTCATTAGCTTTGGACAGGTCACCAGGAAAGACCAGCCCCCTGCATGGACAGGTCAGCAAAGCCACTGAAGACGCCCCTGCGATGAAATGCCACCGGGCCTGCAATAACAGGCGGAGCATCACAACGACTGTCAGGGTGGTGGCTCACGGGCAGGGCTGTGTTCTGTTGTACTGAGGTCACCATGAGTTGAAAAGGACTATGAGGCACCCACCAAGTAACAAGAGCAGCACATTTAAGAGGAATGCTGGCAGGTCTCTATTCTTCATCAGGGACAGTAGCACATGTTAGTCCATGTGGGTGAAGACTTTCTACCAGTCGGCTCTTGGTACATGTGCATGAGTGGACTTCAGTGGCGGTGAACCTGGAGACAACACTGGAGGATTCCCGGAAAGAGCCATTGGCCATTCGAGGTTACAGAAGGGGCTCAATCTCTGGGCGTGTGACCTGCAGTCTCTTGGGGCCCTGAGAATGTTATTACCTTCACCTTGGCATTTGGTGTGAGTCTTAGTGGTGGTGGGGGGCGGGGGGGAGGTACCAGCTCACGTTGGATTAAATTAATTGGTAGATAAAGGGACTGAGATGTCCAGCAGGAGCTGGATCCTGATACTCAAATGACATCATCGGGGAACTGTTTCGCCATTGCGCCTGACTTTTCCATTAGTTTTGTTCTCCGGAAGGCAACAGGGGGCCTCCAACTGCTCCAGGACCACATCCTCATTCCCATCTGGCCTGGAAAAGGCCTGGAAGTTTTTCTAGGAAATAAATCAAACACACACACACACACACACATGCACAAATTATACAGAGGAGCATTCACTTGTACGAGGGAGTTTCCAAATCTTCCTGGAAAAAAAAATCGACACATCATCGATTTCCAATGGTGAATGAATGGTTAAGTACATGGTTGTATTTCTAAAAGATGTGATAAACACAAGCAATATAAACCATGCCTTCTGAGAATAGCAATTGCACAAAAATATTATTGATATATTATTAAACAAGACACAGAAAGGAAACTTAGTAAGGTCACCATTTTGTTATATACTTCATATTAATTAGAAATCTAGATGCAAATGTGCCAATATGTTTTCTCACTCTACATGGGTTACAGACTACATTGTTTTAAAAAACAACAACCATATTGTTTTAAAATGTATCTTGAGGTCTCTATTATGAAGACCTATTGTTTTGTATGCTTTTAAAAAAGCAAACAAGGTTGTTTGTTTTTTTAATGGGTCGGTGTGTAGTGACTGATAAGTGGACCCCAACTGGGGGCAGTTGATGATCCCACAGGAACGGCTCATGCTCTGATCTGAAGCCAGGAATTCATAATGCTGAATTCCCAGAAAATTCATAATGCTGCAGTGGGGCGGGGGCTTCTTTAGGAGGCAATCCAGGGAGCTGGAGCAATCGAGGCTGAGGGTCTCCTGGTGAGCTCTCCTAGCCTTTGACTGCTCTAGCCACCAGCTCTGGACTTGGTCACGCACGGCTCCACGGAAGTCCAGGAGAGCACATGCAAGGGCAGGGCAGAGGTGTGCGACAGGCGATGGTTTCAGACACTAAATGAGCTAACACGTGCCCGTGGCTGCTCACGCCACTTACACGGTTCAGTCGGCCTCTGCATTTATGGATGTTACAGGTTTTCAGGGTACACATTTAGTATGCATTCCTCAAGCTGAAAATTAAAAACAAAAATTGTGCTTCCATCAAGTGGATTTCAATTCATAGTAATAAAATTGAAAAAATAATTCAAGCTTTGAATTGAAATACTAAAGGATTCTATGGACAAAATATTGATCGATGCAGGGAGCAGCAGAAGGAGATGGAAGGACTACATAAGAGTCACTGTACCCAAAAGAATGAATTAATGTTCAACCAGCTCAGAAAGTAGCATATGAATACTACAATCCAAATCTAAAGCGGGGAATGGTGTACGAGCTTAAATTGTGACCGCCTGCTTTGCAAAAGGGTATGGGTGACAGTAAAGAAGACCCAAATCCTCACAACTGGGACACTAGTAACATCCTGATCAGTGGAGACAAGGCTGAAGTTGTCAAGGCTTCTGTCTTGCTTGGATCCACAATCAATGTTCATGGAAGCAGCAGCCAAGAGATCCAAAGACGAGCTGCATTAGGTAGACCTGCTGCATAAGGCCTCTTTGGCGTATTGTAAAACAGGGATGTTACTTTGAGGACTAAGGTGCACCTGAGGCAAGTCATGGTAGTTCTCATTTCCTCATAGGCATATAAAAGTGGGATATTGAGGCAAGAAGACTGAAGAAGAATCGATACATTTGGATCGTGTTGCTGGAGAACATTGAAAGTAGCATGGATTGTTTCAAGGACAAACAGATCTGTCTTGGAAGAAGTACGGCCAGAGGGCTCCTTAGAGGCAAGGATGGCCAGATTGCGTCTTACACACCCGGGACATGTTGCCAGGAGAGACCAGTCTCTGGAGAAGGACATCTTGTCTGGTAGAGGGAGGCCCTGGACAACCACATCACGGGTCAGAACAGCCCACCCAGGCAGAGCGAATGGGCTTTTCCATCATCGTCCAGGGCCGAGCCCAGCCCAGGGTTGAATGTTCTGACGACACACATCCATGTTCATGTGACTTAATTCATCCTCCCAGAGGTGCTGTCCCCAGTATGAGAGATGCTGCTGAGGCAAGGAGGGGTATGGGTGCAGGGAGTTTCCCTGTGTTTCCTTCCTCGTTCTTGGGGAACGACGGTCTCCTCAGAAGATGGTCACATTGTGTTGTATATGTCCCTTTTGGGTAGAAAATTCCAATGATGTATCTGATTTATCTTCCTTGCAAAGAAATACAATATATCTATTAAATCAGGGGTCCTCAAACTTTTTAAACAGGGGGTCAGTTCACTGTCCCTCAGACCGCTGGAGGGCCAGACTACAGTTTAAAAATAAACTAAAAACAAATTCCTATGCAGGACAGGCAGTGGCAGCAAAAACACCTGGCAGGCCGGATAAATGTCCCCGGCGGGCCGCATGTGGCCCGTGGCCATAGTTGGAGGACCCCTGTTTAAATAATGCATTTGAGGATGACTATAACAGCACGCACTGTATCTGCATAAAATTGGAATCAAGATATTAAATTATGTAAACATAACAAGACTGGAAATCCTACCCAGCATTTCCCTTTTGAGGTTGTATGTCTCTTTCTGGGATGAGTCCATATAGGAGGGTCCCACCGATCAAACTTCCATGATGGCGGGCTCTTTCAAAGCACGTCGCCTATGTGCACACAGAAAAGCCAGCCCCTTTATGTTCACTTCAGTTTCTGTAGGTGTCAAAACTAAAAAAGCAGAGGGATTTCAGAGGAAGCAGTCCCCCATGTGCAGAATTCTCCCTTTTCTCCTGCCCTTTACACTGTGGCTCCTTCAGCCTGGGGAACAAAATCGGGTGTCAGAGAAAGCAGATGGCTGGAGAAAAGGCACCCGAGAGGATGTGGGGGCCAGCTGATGTGCTTCCAACAAACTGCTAAGTCTCGCCCCTCCCCGAGGCCCCCCATGCAGCCCCTTTCCAGACACAACTCAAGCTCTTATCCGCCCAAGGAAGGTCCATCCCCCGAGCATCACATGACTCATCCAAACAAATTGCCCTGGCTCAAATAGCAGCAACATACTTCCCAGTGGCCACTTTCCTTTCTGGCAGCTGTCCCTCTGTTACGTAACATTTGCTCTGCTTATCATTTCTGAGCAAAGACATGAATCACACACCACCGAGACAGCTATTGCTTATGCAGACCCCACATTTGGGAGCAGGGTCTATTTAAGAGGATTCCACAACTGAGCGTGCTTTTCTATGTGTCTTTGTCCCCCTTCTAGAAAAGGAAGTCCAGAGCACTCAGATCTGAACTCCCCTTTGGTGTGGAGAAATTGGAGCAGGCAAGACTCTATGCGGAAACCCGTCAACGTACCTTGAGTGCCACCTGCCCTTTGTGGCTCTTTTTAAGCAGGAGATATTTTTCTGAGGGCCCTGGTTGCAGGGCCAGCGTGTCCCCTGAGGGCGGGTCCACATGGACCAGCGAGGGAGCGCTCATTCACCGCAGCATGCAGAGTCAGGCTTGGTTAGGCTACTGCTTCTGAAGCAGGATTGGGGGGATGCGAAATCAATGGATTCTCAGGGCAGGGGACTTGCAATGGAGCACGTGCACTGTATCAGGTTGTGGGCTGCACCCTTCTGTGGGTTTCCTCCAATGCCATCCTCAAAACCCCAGCAGGTGGGCAGCCAAGGTGACATAATCAAAGATGGAAATAGGCAGATCGAAGCTTAGGGTCAGGAAAGTCTTGGGGCCTGATGGATTGCTTGAGTTGGGTTTTGAAAGGCAGGCAAGGTCTACCTAAATGGAGAGAGACCACGAATGTACTGGTGGGATACCAGAATTTTAGAGGATAATTTGAATGGATTCCCTTGGAGCTGAGGGAAGGTGCTGATACCGAAAAATACAGGAAGTAGACCCACTTCTTCTCAGGGCTCTGGCTTTAAAGTGCACACTGTATTTCCTGCCCTATGGGAAGAAAAGTGATCTTCCCAGATCATTCTCTGAATATCAGGTCCTGTTCATCTTTTAAAGACAAATACCCAAGAGTGTTTGACATGCACATATTAGTGGAAATGGGATCACAATAGTTGAGGGGTGGGCAGAAACCATTAAAGAACTAGAGGAAAGTTGTATGCTTCATTGTATGCTTCAAAGTTGTATGCTTCACTGCGCCCCGACTAGCTCGTCACCTCCCCACGACCCTTCCATAAGGGGAGGTCCACTTGCCTACAGATGGACTTTGAGTCCTCACTCTGCACTCCCCCTCTTTCACAATGATATGATTTTTTGTTCTCTGATGCCTGATACCTTATCCCATCGACACCTCGTGATCACACCAGCTGGTGTGCTTCTTCCATGTGGGCTTTGTTGCTTTTCGGCTAGATGGCCACTTGTTTATCTTTAAGCCTTTAAGATCCCAGATTCTATCTCTTTTGATAGCCAGGCACCACCAGCTTTCTTCACCACATTTTCTTATGCACCCATTTGTCTTCAGCAATTGGGTCCGGAAGGTGAGCATCATGGAATGCCTTTTTAATAGAACAGAGTGTTCTTGCATTGAGGGAGTACTTGAGTTGAGGTCCAATGTCCCTCTGCTAGCACACAGATCTATTTCCCCATCCTCATATATAAACATATTTACATAGGTACGTGCCTGTATTTAGACTTCTATAAATGTCCTTTGCCTCCCGGTTCTTTCCTCTATTCCTTTCCTTCATCTGGGTTTCAGGAATTCCTCTCGGTTACATTGCCCTTGATCAAGCCCTACCAGGCCTCCTACACCCTCTTAGCCACCGATTTTGGATCACTTATTGTTCCCTTGTCCCTGGGTTTGTTAACACTCACTTCCTTTCCCCGGCCAGCCCCCCAGCTCCCATGCCCTGCCCTCCCCGAATTGCTGGTCCCTTTGCAAACCACTTTTTTTAAAAAAACAATTTATTAGGGGCTCATACAACTCTTATCACAGTCCATACATATACATACATCAATTGTATACAGCACATCTGTACATTATTTGCCCTAATCATTTTCTTTTTTTTAAACATTTTATTAGGGACTCATACAACTCTTATCACCATCCATACATATACATATATCAGTTGTATAAAGCACATCCATACATTCCCTGCCCCAATCATTCTCAAAGCATTTGCTCTCCACTTAAGCCCTTTGCATCAGGTCCTCTTTTTTTTTCCCCTCCCTCCCCGCTCCCCCCTCCCTCATGTGCCCTTGGTAATTTATACATCGTTATTTTGTCATATCTTGCCCTATCCGGAGTCTCCCTTCCCCCCCTTCTCTGCTGTCCCTCTCCCAGGGATCCTTGTAATCAGTTCCCCCTTTCCAACTCACTCACCCTCCACTCTCCCAGCATCGCCCCTCACACCCTTGGTCCTGAAGTTATCATCCACCCTGGATTTCCTGTGCCTCCAGCCCTCATATGTACCAGTGTACAACCTCTGCCCTATCCAGCCCTGCAAGGTAGAATTCGGATCATGGTAGTTGGGGGAGGAAGCATCCAGGATCTGGGGAAAAGCTGTGTTCTTCGTCAGTACTACCTCGCACCCTAATTAACCCATCTCCTCTCCTAAACCCCTCTATGAGGGGATCTCCAGTGGCCGACACTCGGGCCTTGGGTCTCCACTCTGCACTTCCCCCTTCATTCAATATGGTATATATATATACATATATATACATATATATATATATATATATACATATATACACATACATATACACACATATACCTTTTTTATTATTTTTTTTGCATGCTGCCTTATACCTGGTCCCTTTGGCACCTCGTGATTGCACTGGCCAGTGTGCTTCTTCCATGTGGGCTTTTTTGCTTCTGAGCTAGATGGCCGCTTGTTCACCTTCAAGCCTTTAAGACCCCAGACACTATCTCTTTTGATAGCCGGGCACCATCAGCTTTCTTCACTACATTTGCTTATGCACCCATTTGTCTTCAGCGATCCTATCATGGAGGTGTGCATTCAATGATATGATTTTTTGTTCTTTGATGCCTGATAACTGATCCCTTTGGGACCACTCGATCACACAGGCTGGTGTGTTCTTCCATGTGAACCATGTTGCTTCTGAGCTAGATGGCCACTTGTTTATCTTCAAGCCTTTAAGACCCCAGTCACTATCTCTTTTGATAGCCGGGCACCATCAGCTTTCTTCATCACATTTACTTGTTCACCCACTTTGCCTCCAGCAGTTGTGTCGGGAGAGTGAGCATCATAGAGTTCCAATTTAATAAAAGAAAGTATTCATGCATTGAGGGAGTATTTGAGTAGAGACCCAAGGTCCTTCTGTCACCTTAATACTTAACCTATAAATATAGACACATAGATCTATTTCCCCATCCTCCTATATATATATTTGCATGTACATGTCTTTGTCTAAACCTCCATAAATGCCCTGTGACTCCTAGCTCTTTCCTCCATCTCCCTTGACTTTCCTCCTGCCCTACTACCATGCTTTGTTGCCACCTGGGCTAGAGTATACCTCTTCTCTAAGCAACCTTACCCTTGATCATTTCCCACCAGGCCTGCCACTCCCCCTTCTCTACCATTAGGGTCCCATGTTTTTCCCTTGTCCCTGTGTTTGTTAACACCGCTTCCTTACCCCCCTAATCCCCCACCCCAGGTCCCCCCGGCACTGTCGGTCCCGTTGTTTTTCCTCCAGATAGTTCATCCAGTTTGTCCTATTCAGACAGACCTGTGGAGACACTAACATGCAGGAACACAAGACAGAGGAAAACAAAGCAACAGTATACAACCAGACAACAAAACAACAAAAACAAACCACTGACAAAGAACAAAACAGAACACTTCCCAAGAGAAAAGCTTGTAGTTAGTTCAGGGATCGTTTGCTGGCCCTTAGGAGCGTTTTCCAGTCCAGTCTGTTAGGGCACCATGCCCTGGCCCCAAAGCCCACTTTCAGCATTCCCTGGGGACCTTGCCACTCCATTCCCTTGCTGTTCCGCTGCACTCCCCCAGTGCTTTGCCTCGGTGTGGTGGGTTCAGGTCAGGTGCAATTCCCACACTGTGTCTCCGGTGCAGTCCCCTGTATCGCCCTTAGTCACTGATTGGCATCATTTCTCATAGTGGGGCCAGCCATGTTGTTCTCTCTGTGGACTGGCTGCTCTACTCAGGAACATCATCCTCACGGCCTGGTGGGCCAGGCTGTGTTCCACTCTCTCCTCCTGCCCCTTCAGGCTGGCCCCAGCACCATAAATTAAGTGGATTCCTGCCCCTCCCCCGAAAAGAATTTGTTCCAAGGGATGACATTGACTCTGCAGCTCCAGGAGATGGACATATCTGATCAGAGCAAACCACTTTTAAGACACTACTACACACAGGTTAAGGAGCCCTGATGAGTTGGTTAGAAAGCACTCAACTGCTCATTCAAATTCAAATTCTCTGCCATCTAGTCAATCCCAGCTCATAGTGATCCTACAGGATAGAGTAGAAATGACCTGTGGGTTCAGAGACTGTAACTCTTTACAAGTGTAGAAAGCCTCCTCTTTTTTCTGGAGAGCAGCTGAAGGTTTGCAACTGCTGACCTTGAGGATAGCGGCCCCAAGCCTAGCACACTATGCCACACCACCAGGGCTTCTTTCTGCGAACCAAAAGGCGACAGTTGAAACCCGCCAGTCTCCCAGCTAGAGTCTATGGTGGCAGGCAGTTTTTGGAAGACTGCAGCCTTGGAAAATATATGCGACAATTTCTGTTCTGCCATACAGGGTTGCTTTGAGTGAAAATTGACCAGACAATGACCGGTGTGGTAGCTACATAATCCATTTTCAATTTGAGACTCTTGAATAAAGGGGTGGATTTTAGGCTGTCAATCAGGTCACTGATTCATGACCTCATTTGGAGGTGCTAGAGGAGATAAGTCGCTCGCTGGAGGTGGGCTACACGCTCTCTGCTTGGGGTCCCATGTAAGACATTCCTGTTAACAAGCCACATGGAGCTAAGCTCATGGCAGCCAGGGCCCTGGAGCTGGAGGAGCCATATGGAGACCCGTGCCAGCCAGAGATGCTTCCACCCCTACTGGATCCACAAGACTTTCCATCTACTGGTTTGTGATATTCCTGCATTCGGCATTATTGCATGGCCACACGAGTCTGAAGAAGAATTTATAGACTGGCATCAGACATATGAGCTAATATCGGACTTATGAACTTGATCTGGACTGGGCTGGGATGTGTTCTTAATATATAATTACTCTTTGATATAGTTCTTTCTTATACATGTTTATGAATTTGTTTCTCTAGTCTCTCCGGACTAACACAAATAGTCAGTATATCTAGGCACACACACATATTTAAATGCTTAAAAATATGACAAAGGAGAACATCAAGTGTTGACAAAGATACTCAGCATACAGTGGTAATGAAAAATTAGTAGAAGCACTCTGGATAATGGTTGGAAAGTTTCCTATAAAGTTAAG
This sequence comes from Tenrec ecaudatus, assembly GCF_050624435.1. Lineage (NCBI taxonomy): Eukaryota > Metazoa > Chordata > Mammalia > Afrosoricida > Tenrecidae > Tenrec > Tenrec ecaudatus. The sequence goes on from NC_134547.1 coordinate 31,057,338, forward strand.
CACATACTTATCACATCAACTACCAAGCCTACTGCTGAGTATCCTAGCACTTACGTGAACCGTGTTCACACAACAAAGCTACACATTCCACTCACCTTTACAGCAACACCATTCACAATCAGCAAGAGCAGGAGCCCATCCGATGTCTATCGCCGCATGACTGGGAGCACAAATGGCGGGGCACTCGTATGTTGGACTTCTACCCAGCAACACAAAGAAACAAATCGCGAACACGGGCACCAATCTGAATGAGTTTCAAAGGCGGCATGCGAGAAACCCATCTCAGATGGTGACCAACCTCATAGCTCCAGCCATACAACATTCTCAGAGAGGAGACTGTGGTGCTGGAGAGCAGAGCAGGGATGGCCAGGGGTTAGGGACGGAGGGAGGCTTTGACTACAGAGGACTTTGAGACCCATGGGAGGGTCCTGCAGGTGTACTCGAATCCATGCAAGTTTGACAGCATTCGGAAAAGTCGGCCTCCTGACCACGCGCACAGCAACCTCCTCTGCTCTGTGAGCCAGCCCAAAGTGGCCACTGGACTCCCGTGCTTCATGGGAGATGTTCACCCTATCCCCTGGCTTTGGTTTGCATTTCACCTCAGGCCTCGGCTGGGCAGCCTTCCATGGGCCATCTTCCATTGTCCAAAGGGATGGGGGTCACACTCTTGGGTGGGAAGGAGGACCTTGAGGCCTACGGAGACTTCTAACCAGAGCCTTCCCCTGGGTGGCCCTGAAGCTGCCTGAGCTCCTCTGGGTACCACCTGCAGACATGGAGCACAGCAAGCTCCAGGAGCACCCCTTTCATCTGCTTCTCGGCCTTGGCAGCATTTGGTGATGGCTATCTGCCCATGCGCTTTGGTTTGTCATTCATCTGGCTTCATCTGGTGTCTGCTTGTTGTTCGGGGGAATGGGTAATCAGAGGAGAAAGGATTAGAAACTTCTCATTTCTGACGACTGAAGACATCATCGTAACTTCCAGGAACTAGACAGGAGCATCCAAAAACTGTGGGCAGGTAGCCTCCAGGTGTGAGAAGGAGTTGCTGTAACCAGAAGATCACCTGGTACCTACCATCTGGTGGGACACTGCCATGAGGGGTTATGGGTAGATGTGGGAACATTCAATCATCGGTAGAAAGAAAATCAAGCCAGTGGAAATGAGTCAGCTAGTAATTCCGGGGAGGGGGGGGGGGTTAAAGAAAATAAGCCATCACTCCTATCATGATATTTGGCTCAACTGTAAACTCACTGCGATCGAGTCAATACTGACTGATAGTGGCACTGTAGGACAGGTAGATCTGCCCCTGGGGGTTTCCGAGACAGGAGCTCTTTACAGGAGTAGAAAGTCTCACCTTTCTCCCCTGGAGCCTCTGGTGGTTACTAACTGCCGACCCTGGGCTTCTAGCTCAATGAAGAACCACTATGCCACCCAGCAGGACTCCTATTTGGCTCAGCAGTAGACAATATTTAAATAATGAAAACCATTTTACTGTATAAAACGTTAAGACACAACTGTTGGGAAAGAACAGAGAGTAAGGAGGAGTTGAAAGAGACCCGTTTACAGAACTGGTAAAACTCAAGGGCTGGGCTCAGACCCCAAGTCATCATCAGCCTCGGTCCATCGTTATAGATGGTGGTAGCCAGAGAAAACCCGGTCACCAGGTGGCCATTAGGGTGAGAAGGGTGGGTGATGGACACCCTCTCCAATAAGAGAACCGGTGAGGTAAGTGTTTGCCTTGCCTGCAAGGAGCAATGGGAGTGAAGGTCTCTGTGGTTCGCCACCTCCCTGAGGTTGATACACAGGAACTTTATTTGCCAGGATTCCATGTCCCTGAGCCAACTGGAAGCAAATGGATCCAGGGAAAACTTGCCAGTGCCTAGATGGGAACTGTGGCCACAAAATCAAACCCAAACCCAGCCCACTGCCATGGAGTGGATTCCCATTCAGTGACACTCTACAGGGTTTCCAAGACTGTAAATCCATATGGGAGCTGACAGACTCTCTTTTCTCCCAGGGAGTGTTGAGTGGGTTTGAACCACTGATCTTGGTTGATAGTGGAAAACCTCCCTTAGAGTCCTCTAACGTGATCACGTTCCTGACCTTGCAGGCCTCTGGAGAAAGCTGGAAAAGCTTGCTGTTTTAATCAAGCATCCAAAGGTGAGGTAACGTAGTACTTAAAGCACAGCTGACAGGTGGGCTCCTGCCCTGTAGAAATGAGGCCTTGGGAGAGAAGAGGCAGGCTGACAGACTGCCTCACAGCCTGGCTCAGGGCTCAACTCTGCCCACCCCTTCCTATACCTTCCCAGATGTGTAAGCCAGCGGAGAAGAGAGACAGAGAAGATTCAAAGCTCTGACCCAGATCTCAGCCCTGTGACAGCTGAGCTGTTATGTGTTTAGGTTAGGGACCCGCTTCTCCCCTTCCAGGGAGATTCAACATGCTTGACCTTAACTTTGTCTGCTTCATGCCCTACCTGTAAGTCCTTGACTGTCATGTTTCCTTACTAGGAGTGCCTTCCCTACATTTCCCAGAAAAGGGCTAAGATGGGAAAGTTTAACAATCCATGTCTTCAGAACTGAAGGTCCAAATTCTACAACCACCTCCTTTTCCAGGCCGCCTGCTATATAGTTCCAGAATGGTGAGATTGGTCTTGTTCCCTTACTGTATTGTGAACCCCTTTAGCGCTCGGATTGCAGTAGGCTGTGCTAAGCTATTATAACTGGTAGGCCCGCCATCTGATGGCTCAACATAGTAGATATTTATTTCTTATTGCCATAAAAGTCTTTGGAGGAAATGTGTGTCCACAAGGATCCTGGGCTCTTCTATTTGGAGACTCTACCTTATACCAATTCCTTATCACTCCCTGCATCCAAAGGGTGGAAGAGGAAAGAGAAGAGAGGCGTGTTCCCAAGAGACTTTTTATGGGCTATGCCTGGCAGTAGAATGCATCACTTCTGCCCATGTTTCATTTGACAAGATTAACTAAGGAGCCACACTGGGTTTCAAGTGAGAATGATACAGTCTAGCTGTGTCCCCTAGAAGACAATGGCTTTGGTAGATCAGCTCTTTGGAGGCCTAAGTCTCCATCCCCTCCCAAGACCCAGGACAGAGAAAGGACTTCAAAGACATTCTATGAGAAGTTGTTGGGCCAACCAAATCCCTCATAGTGATGGATGGTTGATCTTTCTATGCACATACACCCCATCCTGGCCTTTGCCCACAGAGGTCATGTCCCTAGGTGGCAGGAGGGCATTGGTATGCAGTGATGTATTGTCATGTCAGAAAGCTCCGACAGTGGTTCCATCTGTCCTGGACCAGCTCTGACTTTCACAGATGGGGCAATGAAGAAGCAGACAGTGCCTTGAGGGGTGTAGTTTTAGCAGAGGCGCCAAGCCTAAAGCCGGACTAGGGCACTTTATGGAATGAACGTAAGGAGGTGGACTCAGGCAACTCGCCGGAAAAAAATAAGACTCAAGACAATAATGCCTATCACAATTCATCACCCCGTCTTCACACATGCGCTGCGGAGCCAGTGCCCTCCGTCCTGGGACTCCTCTTGCTGCTGACATGGGCTCATTGCTCAGTCAGGCCCTTTGCCTTTTCCCCACCGAGAAGCATCTTGCACGGGCTTTGGAGCCACCGATACGAGGCAATAGCTACGAGGACGTTCTCTGCTGTGCCGAGTGCCGGGGTGGAAACCAAAGATGCTGTCCAGACAACTTATCCTCAAAGTGATCGTTCGGTGTTGGAATGCTCACTTTGTACACAGCAGCCTTGGCGAGCTTTCAGCAACGCCAATCTGGCTCCATCACTCGCCTCCTTAACAACCTCCGCACCCATACAGCTTCCCATACAGCCATTTCTGCGTGCTCTTATCCAACCTCATCCCTGTTCTTCAGAGCAACTCATTCTACTCGAAATCATCCCAGAGGTTTGCTCACTTTGATGGATCGGTTTCCCCACAGAAGGTGAGGTCCATGCAGAGGACGTGCATCTTTGTCCCTGTCTGCGCCCCCGACACCTCACCTACCAGACATGCTGACACCGAAGACACGCCGCTGCTTGAAGTTTCCGTTTTCTCAATGACCAGATGGCGATTACCCACTGCTATTGAGTCGGGTTTGCCTCGCAGTGACCCTATGTGCAATGGAACAAAACAAGGCCAGGTCTTGCGGCCTCCTCACAGTTGTTAGCAGTTGAGTTTATTGCTACAGTCACTGTTAAGCTATCTCACCGCCCAGCCGTATTTGAAGGCTCATCATCTGGCACGATATCTGACAATGTCCCACTATTGTCCATCAGGTGTTCAGTGACTAATCCTTCAGAAGCGGGCCGCTTCTTTCTTCCTCATGGTCTGTTCTCAGTCTGGAGGCTCTGCTGAAACCCGTCCACCGTGGGCATTTGAAATACCAGTGTTATAGCTTCCAGCATCCTAGCAACACGCAAGAACCCTCATCTGACAAACTGACAGGCAAGTGGTGGTAACGAACCGACGGGGGCAGCGCGTTGGGAGTTCCTCTGTGAGGGGACATCTCAGGGTTAAATGAGAAGACAAGGCAGAGAAGGTCCACTCCCTCCGGTGCAGGGTGGACCCATCACCAGGGCTCCCTAAAATGCTTACACTGCAAGATGTTTTCAAATGATCACTCCCCCCTCCCCCCAACGAATGGCGGCATTTTTGCATGAAACAATAGCTTCCACACTCCTCCCAGCCGAAAAACTTAGGAGTCTATTGAAAATAAATTAATAAAGCCTCATTCTCAATGAAAAAGTCGGAGAAAAGCTGTATCGTTTTCTTTTTGTCTCAGTTTATAGACTCACATAAATCACAAGGTGCAATAGCCCACCTGGTGCCGTGACGACTTTGACCCTCTTCAACCCCTGCCAATTTTTATCTCATTTTTGTTTAACTTTATACATCAGAGTTTCATTTGAAAGCTGGTGGAGAAGACAGTGATGTATAGGTTACATCAAGTGCGGCCGAAATTACCCTGTCCCCAGGGACTTTGAGCTGAAGGAGGGTCTTGGTCCTGTTTCATGGGGCAGAAGAGGGATGGCACTATGTGCCCCTTGGACCCTGCCTCCCTCCCCCCACAGCCTTCACCCAGCCTCTCGCTTATTGATCCGGCTGGACTTGAAGCCCCTCGTGAGATTGTGTCCATCAGGATCCCTGTTTCCCTGTGCTGCCGTAGGCTCACAGTAGTGGCCACTGTGGACAATGTCATTTTAGGGACGAGCACAGAAGTTCTATTAGCATTGATTTCTTCTTTAAATGGTTATCCTCTCTGAGAAAGAGTGCCTAGTTGGCTGGGCTATCCAGCCAAAGAGAAGGCTGGCCTGGCTTCCAGCAATGGCTAGAACACACCCAGAAGACCCAAGGTCCTCCGGTAGGGGCGGTGCAGGAACACGGGCAGGAGTGAATGGAGGACCGGCCCTCTGCTTCATGGTTGCGGTGCGAGTTCCATCTACTCCCACTCTCCTGGGAGAGAGGGCTAGGACAAAGAGATGGGCCATGTGTCTGTGACATGGACCGATGGGCTTTGGAAACCTTCCGAAGCAGAGTTATGGATGCCTGGGCCTGAAAGGGACCTTGAGACCTGCCCTGGCCTCTGGCTTCCGGCACCAGGGTTCGCCAAGCCAGGGACACACCCACTCACTCCTCTTATATATTCTAGGGGCTAGCCTCTCCAGGTATGACTTCGTGGTCAGAAGTTTAAATATCTATGTTTTCGTTTGTACCACGTCTTCCTTCTCACCGCCATCTAGTCACTTCTGACACACAGTGACCCGATAGGACAGGTAGACTTGTGAGTCTATGGAAGTAGAAAGCCTGGTCATTCTCCCACAGAGAGGCTGGGGTGAGCTGCTGGTCTTACACTCAGCAGCCAATACATCGCCAATATGGCGCCAGAGCTGCCCCTTACACAACGTGCCACCGTCTAAAATGTTACCCTGTGTGATTTGGGTAATATCTGTCTGTTTCATTAGACATTAGATATCTGTCTGTTCATATGAACACTGGCAAGTTCTGCAATATACACAAGACAGTCTGTTCACCTGATTCCCCAGGGCCAGGTGGCGCCCCCCAGAGAGGTACAAAGCACTCAATGTTAACTTTGGGATGAACGGACACATGCTGAACATAAAGTGTGACAGGGAGGAGTCTATGACAGGAACTTGCTGTCCTCCATGAAGAATGTAAACATGCTGTACAGTTTCTGTAAGAATTAAGACAACAGAAAAGAATGCCCAAGGTTGGCAGCTATGGGACCCTGGCCATCTGGTCCACCCCCAGTTCAGTCAGCAAAGGGGTTCTGGGAGACAGATATTAAAAGGGTGGTGGATTTAAGGAGTAAATGAAGAAAGAGGCCCACAGAAGCAAATACGGATTCAAAAAGTTCTTGGAAAAATTTTAGTCCATTGGCAAGGAGTTGTTCCACAAACTCTCTGAAGATCCTGTGTATTGGATGGGAAGTTCCTTGCTGGGTCTGCGCCATCCACTAGTCGCCAGGAATGGCATATGGCTTTTGAGTCACATGCATTGTGTGCAGTGGTTTGAGATGGTTCAAGTGATGTGCCCTTGGCTGTGTATACATTCACCGAGACAAAAAAATAAAACCCTGCAGAAGGACATTGTTATTAAGTCTAGAGCAGAATTCAATCTGGTTGACCATTTTCATGTGCTGCCTTACATTGTCAAAGGCATACTACAAATTTTAGCAGAATACATTTTGAAGGTTCCTTCACAAAAGATGGCAAAATATCTCATGAATAAGCTTTATTTTGATGGAATGTTAAGACAACAACATCTGGGCTATAACTAGTTAAGTAAATTTCATTATTAAAATCAATTTCTCTTCGTTCTCTTGCTTGATTCACTTATGGTGACAGCTGGAAAGCTCTTGAGAACCAAAGATGCAAAGAGTTTGTCTCATGTACTTTAAAAGTTATGCGATTGGTGGCGGGAGCAGTCCCTGGAGAAGGAGCTCACGCTTGGTCAGTGCAAGAGGAAGGCCCTCCAGGAGACAGGCTGGCGCAGTGGCTGCAACAGTGGGCTCAGACATGGTAACGGTTGTGAGGGTGCTGCAGGACCAGTGTTTCTTTCTGTTGTCCACAGGCTTCCCATCAGCAGGAACGGAGCTGAGGGACTCAACAGCAATGCAAGGAAATACAGGACGCTTGCCATGGCTTGTATAAGTGTCATGTTGGACCTCTGGAGGACCACCTTTGGGGGCATTCTTAATTGGGCAAGAGCCTGAATGTGATTGTGCACTGAGGAGCCCTAGATCCTCTGAGCTGGTGCCTCTGACACCACGTCTCCTCGGACGCCCATGGCGATCTCCTCTTTCTTTCCTGTCCTTTAATGACACGTTGCTTTCTTCATGAATGTTCCCGATGTCCTCCCACAGCTCATCCGGCAGCCTGTCACGCATGTTCGATGCAGCAAGCCTGTTCTTGAGATGGTCTCAGAGTTCAGGTGGCAGAGACTCCAACATCCATTGCAGCAATACATTGGCAGGGGCTACCTGACATTTGCATCCAATTCAGAAGTGATGGGCAATAAGGGATAGCATAGCTGATGTCAGGCAGCTCTTGGCTGAAAGCAGAGAGTACCCGAAAAAAGTCTACGTGTATTTTATTGACTATGCAAGGGCATTCAACTGTGTAGCCCAAAATCAACCATGGACAGCCTTGAGAAGAATGGGAATTCCTGAACACTTAGCTGTGCTCCTGCTGAACCTGCACTTACATCGACAGGCAGTATGGGGACAGGACAACAGCGTGGTTTAAAATCAAGAAGGGTGTGTGTCAGGATTGAATCCTCTCACCATGCTATTCAATCTGTATCCTGAACAAATCATCAGAGAAGCTGGATGATACAAGACACATGTGGCATCAGGAGCGGAGGAAGGGTTATTAACCACCTGTGCTAGGTGGAAAATAAAACCTTACTTGCTGAAGATAAGGAGACCTTGAAGCACCTGCTGATGAAGATCAAGGGCTGATGTCTTCACTGAGAATTACAACTCGGTGTCAAGAAGACCAAACGCCTCACAACTGGACCAATAGGCAATGCCATGATCAACGGGAAAGACTCAACTTGCCAAAGGTCTCATCGTGCTTGGGTCCACAATCAATGTGCTTGGAAGCAGCAGTCAAGAGCGCAAAGGACTTATTGCATTGGGCAAGTTCATCACCCAAAACTTCTATAAAGTGCTTAAAAATAAGGAGGGTTCTTTGAGGACTAAGGTGCACCTGACCACGCTGTGGTCATTTCCATTGCCTCATCTGCATGTGAAAGTCATGGTCCTGAAAGTCCCATGGAGTGCCAAAATAACAAACACATCTGTCTTGGAAGGAGTCCAGCCAGAATGCTCCTTAGAATAAAGGATGGTCAGCTTTGCGCAGTGGCACCGTCGTAGCCAATGAGGTGTACCCGAGGTGCGATTGTTGCTCATTGAAAACTTTTCCCAATGCCCCACCGTGACGCCTTGAAATACAGTCGGCACCGGCAATTTTTGACGGGCTCCACAGAGACCGAGTAATCTGGTATCAACAGTAAGTTGTATTGTATTGCAACTTTCCTGGAAATAAAGTGAAGAAGAAGAAGGAGAAGGAGAAGGAGGAGGAGGAGGAGGAGGAGGAGGAGAAGAGATGGCGAGACTTTGTCTAACATGCTGTCAGGAGAGAGTGGTCCCCAGAGGAGGCTATCTTGCTGGGTCAAGTGGAGGGGCGGTGACAAAGAGGAAGGCCCTCAGTGAGATAGATGGACAGACACAGTGGCTGCAGCGGGGCTCACGCACAGGAACACTTGTGAGGACGGCGTTGCCGCAGGCAGTGATTTGGTCTGTCATAGGTAGCGTTATTATGAGCTGGAACCGACTTGATGGCCCCCAAATAAAAACACACATGCACACAACAGTGCCCCTGGTTTTGCTCGTTCACTAGAGAACTCGGCCTGGAGTGACTCTTCTGCAGTGCATGGCTCTTACGAACTCTCCTGGCTTCCAGGAATTCAACGTGCTTCTCACCTGGCAGTCTCTAGTGGAACCCCCCTTGCATGGGCCCTACTTGAGCTCGTCAGAACTCCAAGGGCACGTGTTTCCACCACGTGCTTATCCTCTGAGCATGTGGGGTCCGGAGGAGAAGATGAGTTCTGGGGAAGACAGACCTGAGGTCAAATTCAAGGCCAAGACCTCTGTTCCCTCACTTTCCTCATCTGGAAAATAGGGTGAACACATCTAGCTTCTTGGCTTGTGGTGAAGATTGAATGAGATAAGGTTCTCCAAACATCCGAGCGCCTGGTGGGCCCTCTCCTGCAAAGACTGGCTCTCACTGCGCTTGCATGTGCTTCACAATGCAGTCGTCCCAGCCAACTCCCCCGATCGCAGGCAGCCTGCTGCTTGCTGCTGTCAGACCTGGACGCCTGGCAACTCCATGCACAAAGCAACACACTGCTCCCTGGGTTGGCGCCAACCCTGGGATCAGTTTCTGATTGGACAGTTGTGATACATTGGGTTTCCATGGGTTTGTTGATTGAGGTACAAAACCAGGCTTTTCTTCCTGGTCTTACTTGATTGAAAAGCCACGCAAAAACCTGTTCAGCTTCACAGCAACACACCAGCCTCCACGGACAGACGGCGGTGGCTGTGCAGGTGGTGCTCCGGCTGAGAATGAAGCCTGAAGCCTGAGGCCCCCCTGAGTGACCACTGCCATGGTGACCAAACTCACTGTTATCCAATCCATTCTGACTCAGAGCTACCCAAGCTGAGCACGACAGCCAACCCCCTCTTCCTGCTGCAGAGTTGGGCTTGAACCATCAACCAACCATCAACCAACCATCAACCATCCACCACTTAGCCACTGCGCAACCAGGACTCCTTTAGCTATACTGTCCCCAACTCACTGCCACTGAGTTAATTCTGACTGAACGTGACCCTGCAAAGAGAGTCCAAGGCGATACAATCGAGATTGGAGCTGAAAGCCTCATCTTTTTTCCTTGCAAAGTGGCTGGTGGGTTTGAACCGTTAACCTCAGCATTAGTAGCCCACAGTGCCAACAAGGCCCATTCTAAACTCAAAACACTGTCATCGAGTCAATCCCTACCCATCAAGACTTTATAGGACGATAGAGAACAACTGGCTCCTCTGGGTTTCTGGACTGTGAATCATCATGAGAGTAGAGAGCCCCATCTTTCTCCCACACAGCAATGGGCAGTTTTGAACTGCTGACCTTGTGGTTAGCAGCTCAGTGCACAACCCACTCAGCCACCAAAATGAAAATTCAAACTCACTGCCAGTGGAGTCGAAGCCAACTCATAGTGACCCTGTAGGGTAAAAGGACTCCTGTGAGTTGTCAGGGCTGCAGTTGTTTATAGGCCTAGTGCACCCATCTTTGTCCTGTGGAGGGACTGGTGGTTTGGAACTGCAGACCTGGGTGATCGCAGCCCGGCGTATAACCACTATGGCACGCCTATGCTTCCTAGGCTGCAGAGTGAGACTACCGGAAATGGCCAGCTCTGTGGCCATTGCCAGCCTGTGTTGTCCCTGCTCTGTGTGGGCTCTTTCCTTGACTGGCGAAGGAAGGGCTAGTCACTGAGCGAGATAAGGGCAGGGAAACCAGCAGGAGATAAAGTGCACTTTGAAAAATCACTCATTTATTTAAACGTTGTACTTGTAGAAAAACAGACCAGAATTAGAACTCTGCATATCTGTGATAATAAGAAAAAAGCAAGGAACTACTTGATTAAAAATCCAGGAAAGACTGACAACATATCTGAAATAAAAATTTGCATCTTGGAAACATCTGTATTTCAGGCTCGGAGGAAAGGTAGTTTTTAAAAAAGCCCTTTGCAAACACTTCCCCATTCCCTTTGTCTCATTTCTTTATAAGGAATTTTCTGATCTTTAACTCCCTGTGGGGACCTCCTTATAAATGAGGATTTGCCTCTCCAGGGATTAGTATGGTTAGGAAAGTGTTTTATTAAAAAATATATGTTTGCCACAGAATGCTGAGCGATATAATTAGCTGGTCCCTTCTGTTTTATTCTAAAAGGCTGTATGGCCAAGTTCTAATTAAACATATTCTCAGGACGTTTGAAATGTGAAGGTGCCTTCGAAATGGGCACTAAAATGAAAGAAGCTTGGGGCGTTTAAGCCAGACTCCGCCACCACCAGCCTCCTCTCTTGCGGAGAGCACAGCCCCCCAGGACTCCTAGCCCACCCACTGGCGGTGGGTTACATTGGGCGGCACACCTATGAGTTGATTCCCTGGCAGTGGGGCTGGGGGTGGGAAGGCCAAGCATGAGGGAGCTCCTTGGCGGTACAAACAGCGAGCAGTGCACTCAAGGCAGAGACATCGCTGACGAAAGGCTGGCTGATCTACCTTTGAGAACTCAGCCACTGAAAACCCCAGTTATACTCCAGCACCCAGGGGTCACCATGAGTGGAACTCGGCAGTAATAGGTTTGGGGGATGGGGTGCCAGTGACTGTCATTCCCAAAGTGAGAGCCGTCACGTCCCTGGCAGCCCTGACCTTCGGTTGCACCACATTGAGTGTGCTCTTTTCAGTAGTTTTGAGTACCAAGTTGTCATTACCCTGCCACCCTGTAAGAACCCAGGAGGGTGGCCCATCGGGCTGCCACCGCTGTGACGCTTCCTGAAGGAGGACGGGCCACGTCTTCCCCCGGGGAGCACCTGGTGGGTTTGAGTCACTCATGTTCTGGTTATCAGGAAACTGCTTGAACTGCTGTGCCCAGATGTGGCCCCCAAGGACTAAAGGGAAGGGCTCGGATGACATGGGTCAGTAGAAAGGGCATCCTCTTCTCTCTTCCCTCCTGGATGTAGAAGAGGGAAGGCCTCTCACCTCCCACCTATGGTCCTGCTGAGGTCATCAGAGGAAACATGTTGCAGAGATGAGGACACAGAGTGGTGTCAGGGGCCAGACACAAACAACACCAGGTGAGCTCACTCAGCTGAGGCTTTAGACCAGCCGTCCTCCAACCACACATGCGGCCCACCGAGGACATTTATCTGGCCTGCCAGGTGTTTTTACCCCATTTTTTTTTTACTTCAAAATAAGATATATGCAGTGTGCATAGGAATTTGCTCATGGTTTTTTTAAAAAACTGTAGGCTGGCCCTCCAACGGGTCTGAGGGACAGTGAATTAGCCCCTGTTTAAAAAGTTTGAGGGCCCCTGCTTTAGACTCACTGCCATCGGCTTGCTCCCAATGATAAAGATCTGACAGCACAGGGCAGATCTAGCACCATGGCTTTCCCAGAAGGTAACTCTCCCCGGCAGCAGAAGGCTCACCTTTTTCTCATGGAGTGGCCGCTGGTTTCAAACTGGCAACCTTGGAGTTAGCAGAAGCACATCGTGTGTAACGTTCTGTGCTACCCTGAGGCAATTGCTTTTAACCAGCATGAGCTGAGGTGGCTGTGCTGCTCACAGACTAGGGCATTTGATTGACTACAATCCATCATCTCATAGAGCAATTTCCGACGTGCTCCACAGTCTCGCGGCCGCTGGAAACCAGTTGGGCAGTAGGGAACTTTTACCCAATCATAGCTCCAACACAAAATGAGGAAAGGCCTTGCAAATTAAGAAACCCAAATGACTACAAACATTCACGGCACTGGCAATCATGGAAATGCAAACAGACCACGGTGAGGCACCAACTGCAACCACGTTAGGAAACATTACAAGCACAGGCGAAAGCGAAGAGGACCCTATGCTGATGTAAAATGGGGAACTCTGAGATCCTGTTTGCAGGAGTGGAAATTGAAACATCCACTTTGGAAAACAAGTGAACGTTGCAGATCGACTTACTACATGGTCAAACAAGCTATACCCAACAGGCATTACCAGGCAAGCTCTTACACATGTGCCCTATGGTACAGAGACAGGCATGTTCATGGCGGTATTTCCATAATAGCCAAGAACTGGGGGTCACGGCTGGATCCTAAATGCCCATCAAGATGAGAACACATGGCAGTGCCAGGGTAAGTAAAAAGTATTTCTCCAAAATCATAGAAGCTTTGCATCAACAAAAATCTCACAATGCAGCTGTTTTTCAACATCCCCTTTAGCTAGATCAACACCCTTCTGAAGGTGGTACTTCTTCCTCTCCAACCCTTCCCGGAAGAATCTTGTGCTCTCTGATTGACACTTCAGTCTAAGCAGCACTTTTGGAGGCAACTCTTGTTATTTTCTCATGAACTTTTTCGTTGGGGAACACAGGACTATGTGAGTGAGGCAAGGTAAGCACTATGGGGCAGGTGGGGAAAGTTTCCCCCATAAAATTCTAGAGAGCAGTCAAGGCCGCCCTTGGCGAAGGAGCAGGTGAACCGTCATGACAGGGAAGGACATCAGAGGTGAAACTCCCCTGCCTTTTTCTTACCAACGCAGATTTTAGTTGTCTTCGGAGGTCTTCATCATAAGCCTCCATGATGGTCATGACCATCGGCGCCAACCTCTGCCTTGCTTCTAATTGGCTCAGAAGCCACAGCTTTGACTGGACTTTTTTGATGCCGTTGAAGGCCCCTGAACAAGAGCAAGACAAGTGCATTACCGAGAGAATTTGCCTACAGCCATCCATTGCTTCTAGAGACATGGTTAGCGTGTTTTGCTCGGCATAATGTAGGCATGTATGAACTGGGATCCTCGTTGTAACATATTATTTTCACTTCCTCTCATGTATTCATTGTCTGCCGCTTTGAAAATGAGCCAACTGCACACATTCATACAATTGCACCCACCAATACACCATTAGGAAAAAAATGGCATAGTGTCCAATAAATTGATATGTCTGATTTCATTTCTATCAAGTTAAAACTGAGCAGGTAAGGGATAAACACCTAAGAATGAAAACCAGTGAGCAGGGCGGGATGATTACCGTTGATGGACTGCCAGGGGGCTGGTGGCTCCAGGAGAAGGGGCGGTCATTGGGGACTGCTCGTTGTGTTTCTGGGGACCGAATGATGCTTCTGTGGAAGTTTGCCTTAAAATTATGATTCAAGTGATATACATATTATTTACATATGTTCTGCATTAAAAATATATCTATATTTCCCACAACCCAAACATTGTGAGGTGATGTAGTCAACATGTTTGGAGCCAGCCAAATGATTCTGGGTGAGGAATTCTGGAGGATTTTGCCCCAAAGATCATTTATTCTGGTCTAAAAGATCCCTCTTTGTAGGTCTCTGGTTTGGGTAAAAGTCGCATCCTTCTGAAGGTATCAGTTCTCTCTCTTCTTTTTCCTGGGTGTTTATCTGATAGAATGCCCTTACATGGTAGGGATCAGATCGTGCCAGATGAGTGTTTCTAACAACTTAACATAAAGGTCCTCTCCAACAGCTCCTGATTTCCCTGGAGGGATTTCATCCTCGAATGAAACCATCAGAGCCAGAAATCCAGGAACCACACCCAATGCCTCTCATGCTAGTAAAATGGACACTGAAAGGGTCCAGGCATAAACTACACTTAGTTTCCTTGTTAAAAAAGAAAGAAAAAAGAAAAACCTTCATGCCCTTTTTTGAGCCCATTAACTCTTCTCTTATTTAAACTAGAAATCTAAGCCACTAAAACATCTGTTTCCATGGATCTATCATCTTAGAGACATGAAGTGGAGGAAAATTGGAGCTAGACCAAGTGACAGTCAGAAGTGACGCCATTAGAAAGAGAGAGAAAGAGAGAGAAAGAGAGAGAGAGAGAACCCTCCCAGCTTCCCTTGGCTTGGGGAGGCATTTATTTCAGAGACCCGATGCAACATTAAATGAGAAGTTGACTAAATTCTTCCTGATGAAATAAAAAACATGTGCAATAAATTATTTCCATCAGAAGTTTAGCAAACCCTTTTTTATGTAGAAGAATACATGTATATAAATGTTCCCTCTCCACATGCAAGAATAACAGGACTTTCATCCAAATCCAAGTGCTTATGAGTATACATGTATTCATTAAACAAATAGAAAGCAAATCAATCTCACTGCCATCAAGTCAATTCCATCTCGTACTGACCCTATGGGTCAGCCTAGAACGGCCTCTGTGGGATTCTAATAGTATAAATCTTTATGGGAATGGAAGCCTTCTCTTTCTCCCAAGGACTGGCTGGTGATTTTGAACTTCAGACACTGGGGTTAGGAGCCCAATGTGCTATCTACGACGTCACCAGGGTTCCCATGAATGTGCATAGGTAAAGACATATGCTCAAAACTGCACGCACGTGTGCCTCGGTGGAACACAGGGAAATGCCCTTTAGGTTGTGGGTAGCTGTGTGTGTGTCTGTGGGTTAGATCCCATGAAAGAATTCAGGATTCCAATGGAATTACCCCATGGCTGAACAATTACAGAACAGCTGCATCCTCCGAACAAAATGACCTTTTCATCAAGTTACAAAACATGAAAGGTTAAAGAATGTTTGAAAGGAAGTTAATACTTCTAAAACATTAGGACAATTGCCATCCTTCCATTTCAGAGAGGGGACCCTGGATGAGAGGGCGTTGCTGGCGGCATTTAGTTGCCTCACGGGCTTGGGCTCCAAACCATGAATGAACCTGCCTCCTGAGGAGGCGAGAGGCAGCGAGCTCAAGCAAGGCACCCTTGGCAGGCTGGCTCCTAATTGCAATTTTGAAGTCACATTTCTTCCTCCTGTGAGTAGCGATAGCAAAGAGAGCAAATCAATGAGCGTGTCAGATTTTCCCAGCTCCTAGTTTCCGTCTGACCTGGATGGTGCAAATTCCAGCCGCTACTAACAGGGAAATTGAAATATCAGCGCAGCTCCTCACCATAGGCCTGCCTCTAATGAGCTCACAGAGCGGCTGGGAGAACCGCCTTATTAGCCCTGCATGTCTACTCCTCTGAGGAAGTCAGGAGGCCTGGGCCCTACCTTCAGGGGCTCTTCCCCATCCTTTCATTAGCCCCCATCCCAGGGACCCCTTGCTTCCAGGGCGCCACTTAGAAGCCTTTGTCTTCAGGGATGCATGACCCAGCAGCTCTCCCCACAGTGACTTGGCAGGGGCGGTGGCGGGGTGGGCTTGGCATCTTGGATGGTCTCCTTGGCTGCTGTATGCAAAGCCAATGCCTCCCAAAGGACCTCTGCTGCTCCTCTTTCCCTGACGAAGGAGCTGGGAAATGACTTGCCCAGGGACACACAGCCGCTACTGCTACTAGTGCGTCTTTCTTACCGGGCTCTGACTCCCAGCATGCAGCTCCAAAATGGGGGTGGGGTGGGGGGTGGAGGCAAGCAAGGGCTTTTAGGTGCATGTCCAACTTTTAGCAAATGTTTCTCTCAGGGACGTCCTACTAGGCATGGAAAATGGGAGAGTGCTGTCCTGTTTTAGAGATGAAGGAATGAGGCTCAAATAGTAAGGCTTTGCGACCTGCTCAAGGTCACTTGGCTAGAGACTGTGGGTGCACACCTGCCTGCAGGCAGGGCCCCGCTGCCCACCATGCATGCACAAGTACAGGCACACGCAGGGCAGACCTGGATCTGTGTGTACCGCTCATGGGACTGATCTCCAAAGATAAAGGATGCACTTGCTTTTACCCCCTCCTCCTCCCCTTTCCAGTTTCTCCTGGATGCTGGGCTGGTGCCGAAGTGCTCATCTCATGCTCACTCCCCTTTCCTACTTTCTTGGTCTCCCTAGCCCCCTCACCCCCAAGGCTGCGGTGTCCTTGAGAGAGAGCAGCTTGCATTTCTGGACATTTGAGTCAGGAGAGACTCCCTCCGTGGCAGATGTCACTGTTCGGAGCTAACTCTGGTCCATTTTGGGGTCTCATTCTTCAGGGTCAACAAATGAAACCTAAGGCGAAGAAGGGTTTGGAGCTGGTCATGCACTCCAAAGCAGGTCACCCTGCCTTCTCAGGAACTCTCCCTCCTACTGAGACCAGCTCCCTCCTTAGTGGAAGACCCTGGCCCCAGCCCTACAAGTCAACTGGGCCGGAGGTTTTGCTTGGAGGGAGGAGGGCTCTCCTGTGCCTGAACCTGGCTGTCTTCTAGCTGCTTCCAGTGCACTCCCCCCAGCCCTGCGGGGCCCCTAGAGCACCCCAAAGGATGCCATGACCTGTGTATGGATTAAGCCTCATTCACTGGACCCTATCCTTCCCCATCTTGGATCTAAGAATATTACCTAGGGAGTCATCGAAAGCCAACAGCCTCTCTCAAGTCTGCATGTAACGGCCGCGGTTCTGCTGGTGCCATTACGTTGTGTGGGTGAGTTCCCGGGTCTCTGCCGAGGGCTGGGACTAAGCCGGTCTACAGAAAGGTTTGAGAGGGCAGGCGGGCGGGTGGGCGGGAGCCCAGACTTCCGGCCCAGTGGGCCCCACCAACGCCTGGGAGGAGATCAAACGCTGTCTGAGGCAGTGGTTGGCTAGGAGGACGTGGAGCCTGAGCCTGGCTGAGAAGGAAAAAGACGGGGGCGGGTGCTTTACTCCCTTGCAAAGTCAATTGCACTTCAAAAGAAAACATTAAAAATGACCCGTGGGGGGTCTGGCCGGAAGCTGCTTGAAGGGTAGGCAAACCATCCTGCGCCAGGTGGGCGGTCCTGAGCCTGACGGACTTTGGCTGATCCTCAGGGCCACAGGCCAGTGTCCAGAGAGCCAGGACCTCGGGGCGGGGCGGGGCCAGCTTGCCAGGTCCTCTATGCTGCTGCAGTTCCCAGCACCCTGAAGTCTTCTCTCCAAGAACCAGTTCAAACCCCCGACCGCCACCCCCCTTCTCGGTGCTCACGCCCCCCTGGCACACCTTGCACACTTTCCAGGAGCTCCAGTCCGTCCACCCGGAGACTGCTTCCTAGTGTAGCTTCTCGGAGACCTGCTGTGGCGGCGGCGCCCAGGGGAGCATCCCCGAACGGCTGGCTCCCGCCGGCCTAGGCCAGCAGACTTGCTGGGTGCCTGCTTTTCTTCCTGGGAAGACCAGTGGAAGTTTTGTGCCCCGCCCCCCGGGGGGGGGGGCGAAGGCCTGGGGCGCCCCACCCCCACCTAGTTCCTGGCCAAGGTGTGTTGGGGGGCGGAGGGGGGGCGCATGGTACTTGGCACAGGACATGTTGAATAATCATCTTCGCCTGCCTCCGCATTTCAAAAATGGGGTGCTTTGAGGAAAGAGGAGGTTAGCTAGCTGCCTGCTGTGGGCACTAGGCTTGTCTTGAAGGCCTTGAACCCAGCAAACAGTCTGATCTGCCTCGGTGGGGAGGTGTGGGCGTGTTTGATAACCCAAGAGAGGGTGTTAGAGCCAGGGGCTAGAGTCCTCCCTAAGCCCGGCTTAGTATCACCGCCCCTCCCCGCAGGGCGTGCACACGGCTGTCCGCCCGCCGGTGCGCGCGTCCTCCGCCCGTAGGAAGCGTGCAGCGGCCGCTCTGAAGTCCCCGAGTGTGGGTCCCCGCGCGCCTGGAGCCGCGATCTCCCCGGACCTGGCGCCTGGGCGGCCGCTCCTGCGCGCGCCTCTAGGGGGCGCGGATGGAGAGGTGCGCCCGCAGAGGGATCCCCAGGGACTCAACCCCTAACCCAGGGCCTAATTTGAATATTTCCTTGGCTGCTGCCAGTCTGGTCAATTTATCATGCAAATGCCGGTGCCCTCCGCGCCAGAGAGGAGCCACGGCCTGCGCAGGAGAGCGGCGCCCGATTGGTGGCCGAGACAGAGGCATTTGTAATATTTTTCTTTAGGTATTAAGAGTCATTTACCAATGCCATCGCCGCAACTCCAGGTACTGAATCACGGGCCACTTAAAAGGCTTTTATTGGCAGCTTTGAAACTTCTCCACATGTTATTTTCTTTGAAACCAAGCGTCAGCCTATTTCTGATTAGCTAGGTCCCCACCTAAAAGCCTGCAATGTCCTTGGATCCCCCTCGGGTCTGGGGTCTCCGTGGCCACCCACTCGCCGCCTCTCTGAACAGGACTCCCAGCGCTTTGGGGTTCGCGCTCCCGCAGCACATCCGAAATGAAAAACCTTCCCGAAGAAGTCTTAACTGAAAAGAGGCTGGAGACGAAGGGGAAAGGTGACGCAGAGGTGAAAGGAGGTGGGAGAAGAAAAACAAGACAACAACAACAACGGATGGGAAAAGCGAAATCCTGGCAGAACGGTAAAGGCAGCAGGTCTTCCGGGCTGAGAGGCAGGGCAGCCACGGGGATTGTGGACTGTTTTCGTGCCCTGCCACCGCGGAGCCCAGCAGTATCCTGCGTCCCGCCCGCCCGCCTCGGGCTGCCGCAACACACGCCTATTCACCAAGTGTCTAGAATTTTAAAAAGACGAAAAAACAATAACGAGGTCCCAACCTGCTATCAGCCCAACTGAAAATTAGCGCCGGGTCTTCCCCGTTTGGAAAAATCTGGGACCCAAAACAAAACCGAAACGTGCAAGACAGAAAAAAGGACCAAGCTAAGAAAATCGCAAAGAAAAAAAAGGCACTCGCCCCGTCTTGTAAATGTCTTGGCCAGTTAATGAGGTCACCAGGGCTGAGGAAGCCAGGCTGTGCGGGCTGCCAAGCCGAGCCGGGTTGGATTGGGGAGGAGCGCGCTGCTCCGCCCGGGTCCTGCGGTGCCCAGACTCAACACCGCAGCTCACGCACCCGCGTGGGGAGAGGTGGGCACCTCTGCTTCCCAGCTAGCAAGGAGCTGCTAGCTCCCCGCCAGCGCCGAGCCCCAGGGTGGAGGCGGCTCTGTGTCTAGAGTTATTTTTCCTTCAAAGCTGTGCTCCCTCCAAATCATTTCACCCAGCAGGGGGAAAAATACTCCAAACAACCGAACACGTTGAATCCGGGAACTTCCCGCGCAAACCAAGTGGATGGGTAAGGGTGACATTGCGTCTGACAAACCGGGTTTCACACTGGTCTGTCCTCCAGAGACAGAAACACAGACACTTAAAAAAATCTTCCGTTTAATCTTCTTTCCGGCTCCTAAGAAAGTTTTTTGAAAGTTCGGCAAATGTTTGGGCAGAGGGAGGAGGGAACCTAAGCAGGGCTTGGGCACACCAGAAGATGAGTGCCTGCTGGCACTCCTATGTGAGGGGCTGGGAAGGGAGAGGAAACCCCAGCCTTGGTTCAGAGGAAACCAGAGAGAGCGGCCACCCCCAAACACACAGGGAAGGAGTGGCTGCTGGTAGACCAGGTTCCTCCCCTGGCAACCTTCCTCCTTCCTCTAATTAGAGCTTGGTTTTATTTTTTTTCCCTTTTAAAATCCTCCTGGAAATCCAGATCTGCAAAAGCAAGGCATCAAGGAGGGGCACCTGGCTAGCCCACTATCCCCTGTAGGTGAATCAAGTCAGCTCCCAGCTTAGTGTCCATGTTGCTTTGCCATGTTCTGGCATTTAGGGCTCTGCTTCGGCAAGGAGACCTTTCTGAAAGCGACAGCTACAGGACTGGCTCGGAAGGTGGGGAGTCAGCTAGTCCAGGTAGAAAAGTCTGGGGTGCAGTGGGCTTAGCCAGTAAACTGTGCCCATACCTCTGTGCCCCAATCCACAAGAAATTGACAAAGTAGGGTGCACTGGACTGGCAGGGCAGGGCATGTGTGAGTGTGTGAATGCTGGGGTTTGGGGAAAGGAGGGAAGGATATGCCAGGACCAAGCACTTCAGGAAGCCTGGGCACCAATACTTGGTTGATGATGCACCCGGATTTCTTCAAGGATTGCCCCTTCCTGTTCACTTCCACGCTTGCCTGAAACAGTTCCCAGAGGCACCACAGAAGTGGCGCTAATATACCACTCCGATTTTCTAAGGTTTATTTTACGTCAAAACTGTAAAAGTTCTTGGGAGAATTTACAGACAAAACATCTGGTTCGTTAAAACAAAGCTACCAGGGGTGTGTGTGTGGGGGGGGGAGGGGGGGAGGCGGTAAAAAAAGAGAGAGAAACAAACTTCGCTGGTGTGTGAATGCAGTTTTAGAGGGCAATTTCCTGCCTGAGATGGGCCTGGTCCCAGCCTCTGAGTCAGTCCTCAGAGGGTTCCAAATGCCCAGGTCCTCTCCTGGCTGAGATGGGCCAGTGGCGGAAGATCACTTCCCATGCACCCTCCACACTGCCTAGTCCAGACTGCAATACGGGGAGGTGTGGCAATGGAGAAATCCTGACCCAGCTTTGGGAAGACCCATAGGATGGGTCTTGGTGGGCCCTCCTAGTGCTCTCACTTTGCTCTGGTTCCCCAGGAGCCCATTCCAAGAGATCAGCCCTCAAGCCCAAACACTGGGGAGGAAGGAAGCTCCTTCAGGAGGCTCCAGCCTCTGGGGTCAGGGTTTGGAGACTTGGGCTGCTCCTGGAACTGAGGTTTCTAGGATTCCTTTTACCCCAGTGGCCATCCCAGGTGAAGCCACACCTCAGGCCCTTTGTCAAGTGGCTTGTCACACATTGCTCTCAAGCTCCACCTACACAGAAATGTAGGCTGCCTCCAGCCAAGGGCATGGCTCTTCTTTCAGCTCTGTATTTCTTCACTCCTGCAGGCCCTATTGCAACCGAAGCCCTGGTCCCGTGGCTGCTGTCGCCATCTCCTCCGATTGGGTAGGGCACTGGTTAGCAGGGCACAAGGGCTCCCTGGACTGCATGGACCTGCTTAAGCTCACCTGGGACTAGGGTCCGCAACTTGTGGACTTTTTGCAAGATGGAGTCTGATGTTAACTCCCACTCTGAACAAGTGCAGGGCTTGCTACTGAATGCAGCTCAGAGCCCTGCTGTGGAGAAAGAAGCTTTCAATGGGCCAGAGGCACAATCTTGGGTGGAGGGGGTGCCAGGAGTTTTCTTCCAGGGCTCCTGGGGATGTTTTCAGCTCAAAAAGGTGACTGACTTCCCAATCTCTGCGGTGAGCCACCTGGCCAATTGTGAGCTCTCATTACCTCTGAGGGCAGTTCACTGAGTTTCCCCACTGCGCTTGGCCTAAATGTCCTCCTCTGATTTGTAGGGATTAAAGTAAAATTAATCAGGGAAACGGGGGACCTCCCAGAAATGGGAACATCTTCTTAGCCTAAGGATTTACTTTCCTGCATGACTCACATGGGTAAGTTACCAAAGTTCCTCCACAAGGGCAGATGTCTAAGGTTGCTTTTAAAAAGATATCTGCAACTCTTCCAAGTGAGGTGAGGAATTTCTACTCAGTGCCTCTTCCACCGAATTCTAGCTCCTCTACCAGGCGTGCCCGCTTTCACTGACTCGTTTCCTATGAAAAGCATTCCACCACTAAACCATTGGGCAAAGTCTGCCTCTTCGAGCGTAGATTCCTCGGGCCCACAGGAAGGAGCCCCAGCGAGCTTCTTAGAGGCAGTGGCAGGCTGCAGAGGAGCCCGGGTAGTGGTGCTGCCAAGTCCAGTGTGCCCCAGCAAGCCGAGCCCCTTTGGCTTAATCATTTGCACATCGCTGCCTGAGCAGCTGCTTGGGCTAAAACTCGCCTGCGCTTTGGCCTCAGAGGGGCAGGACCCAGCAGGGACCCGGATAGAAGGACTTGCAGTAGGGATCCAGCCAAACCCCGCTGCCCTGCCGGAGTGGATCCAGACCTCTAGCCACCTTGTGGGGCCGTGTAAACTGCCCCAGAGGGCTCCAAGGGTGTGGATCTCTAATAAAGCTGAGGGCACACCTCCTTCCCTTATCCTCCTTCCCTTATCCTCCGCAGGGGCTGGTGGATTTGAACCACTGACCTCTTGGTTAGCAGACACACGCTTCAACCACTGTGCCACCAGTGCTCGCAGTCGGGATTAAAATTAGGTTTAATGTCAGGTACAGCCGCCCTTGCAAATGTTTAAGGATTTGCCCCCCCAAGTGTTTTGCCTTAAATTGATGGGGAAGGGTGGGGATGGGTCAGTGATTAAAAAAAAAAAGGCCTTTAAGCCCATCTGACAGATCAGGGGCAGGTGTGCTGATGTTTACTGAGCAGCGGGTGGGAAGGCTGGGGGGTAGGGAGAGTCAGGAGCAAGAAGCAAAAGCAGGAGGTACCTGCAGCTGCTGCCCAGGTCACATGTCTCAGAGCAGTGGCACGAACCCGCACAACCCGAGTTTCCCTAAGATACTGCCCTGTCCTCTCTCTATAAGGAGCACGTGAATGACCCAAGTCCGCCCGGCAGGCTGTTCCATTTCTACCTGAGCGGAACTTCAGGTTCTCAGGTGGGACTCTGGGAAGGTTTCCTCCTCCCCCCCCACCCCGCCCCCATCTCGGGGCACAGAACCATCAGGCTGAGCCAGGCGGTATTTCCGCCGGAGACCTGGTTTAGGATCTGCCTAGCGACCCGAGGCACTGGCTGCTCTCAGGTTCAAGCACATTCAAGCCCCAGCATCCAGGTAGCTTCCCGGTTCACACAGTGCTAAGAGAGCAGCTTAAAGAAACCTCCTTCCGTTCTATCCTCTGCCACACCCAGTCGACAGAAGCTGGGTAGAGAACTGGGCATAGTAAGTAACTACTCCATCCCCCTCCATCTGGCCCACCTCTAATATGTCCTGCGAAACTGTACATTTGGGGGGTCCCGATTTTAAGAAGGGTGCGGTTGGCCAAAAGAACATCTGAGGTTCCAGGCAGTGCCAAGCCCGGCGAGAGCCCAGCTCGAGTGGTTCGCAGTATGCACTCCGAACAGCCCGTGTTGTGCGTGACGGGCTGTCGCCAGGATGTGCAGCCCCTTGACACTGATGGATGCGCCAATGGTTGGACGGACAGATGTTAGGGGCGGATCGCCCAGGGCTCTGCCACTGAGCGGGGGAGGGCGAGGCAGCGATCGGGCAGCAGCGGCAGATGACACGGAGACCCAAGCTCAGGCCTACGCCCGCAGGAGGTGGTGCAAGGGACGGAGGTTGGAAGGGCAGCCGGGGGCCAGCTCCGAGAAGGGGGAGCGGAGCGTCGAGTCTGGAGAGCAGTCTGCCTCCGGTGCGCGGTGCCCAGCGCTGCGCACTCACCGCCAGCAAGCGAGCCGAGGTGGGCGCTAGGCATTGGAGGGTGACCCGGGGGCGGCGGGAGCTGGCCTGGCGCGGCGCCGCCTGTCCTCTGGGTGAGAGCCGCTCCGCACGAGGCCGCCCGCGGCATCTACCAACTCACCGTTTCCTCGCTCGCAAGAAGCGTCTCGTGCCCCACGGCCGCGTCTCCCGGGCCTGGCGCAGCCGCCGCTCGGGCCTCTGCGGCGACAGACATCCGCCGTGCGCGGCGCCCCCGCCCGAGTCCGCGCTGCACGCCCGCGGGAACCCCGCCGCAGCCCGCCTCCGGCTCCGGGCCCCGCCTGGGGTCCGCGCCCGCAACTCCCAGAGCCCGTGCGCGCTCGAGCGCGGGAGGCGGCTTTATAGCCGGGAAGCCGCGGCGGCCCATCTGCATTCAGGGAGGTGTCTGGACCCAGCCCAAGCCCGCGGGCCGGGGGCGAGCCGGGCTGTTTGATCTTCCCGGCGGGGTGCTATCTCGGTCCCCCGGTCTGGAAGAAAAGAAAGCACGCCAGTGAACTTTTCAAACAAACTTGCCAAAACCGCCCCAAAGGGGGGATTTTTTAGAAGAGGGGAAGGAGCCAGCGAAGAGGGTGGAGGAGACTAAAAGAAACCTAAGTGGGGGGGGGCGGTAGAGAAGAAGCCGAAGGCAGGGGTCGGTGGCTCCCCGGGCGCTGGCGGCCAGTCCCAGGGCGCGGGCGGGGGGCTAGCCCGCGCCGGGACCGTGAGTGGCTGGCCCGTAGGTGCGCAGGGGCCCCTGGGGCGCGTCCTGGCGCAGCGCCGCCTCGGGGACAGTGGGCCTGGCGGCCGCCCCCGCGCCCCAGCCGCCGCTGCCAGGCAGCGCCCGAAGCCGGCCTCGCCGCGGCCGCCCCATTCCCGGCCCGAGAGCTGGCCCAGGGAGACGCAATCGAGCCCGCAGCGCATCGATGTGCCGCCGCCCGCGCGGCCGCCGCTCGGGCTCCGCCGCCGCCGCCGCCGCTCGGGGGTCGCCCCCTTGAGCATCAGCCCACCCGCGCCTAGCCATCCCCCGCAAGTGAGTTCCCGTCGCCCTGCCGCCGGTGCAGCCCAGCCAACTCCTCCTCTTCGCAGCCCGCCGGCTCGGCCCGTCAGCGCTCCTGCCACCCCAGTCACCCAATCAATAATCAATCCTCCTGGCCCCGGAGGAGCGGCAGGCCGGGCGCGGGGCGCGGCGGTCCTCGCTCGGGGGCGCCGGGGCAGGGGGATGGGCACGGGGGGAGCAGAGTGCCTGCCCCCGCCCGGGGCGCGCCCTCGTGCAGGCTGGCACCCGGGATGGGGCCGGGCCCCGGCGCCTAGGGGGCGCGGGGCGGGTGAGGGGGACCGCGGTCTTCCCAAAGTCAGGGGAGGAAACTTGGAGACTCCTCTTCCCACACCGACCCCTGGGGCGGGCCCGGGGAAAGTTTGCCCTGGAACGAAATTGGGGTAAGTGGCGGCTGCGGACCCCGGAGGAGGAGCCGGGGTGGCGCCGGGTCGGGGCGCGACCCCTACCCCCGCTCCCCGCGCCTCCTCCCCCGGGGGCAGCGGCGTCAGCTCCAAGGTCTTGGCGTTCCCAAGGGCCGCGGGCCCAGGCCCGGGGTCCACGGGCGGACTTTGGGGGCGAGCGGCGCGGGCAGGGCGAGGCTGCCGGGGGCGGCCCGAGGGGCGAGGCCAGAGGAGGGGACAGGGCGGGCGGGGGTCGCGGCCCGCCGGGGACGGGCTCGGCGGGACCGGTGCCGCGCTCCTGCCGGCGCGCTCGGGGCGGAGGCGGCGGGGCCGCGCCGGCTCCCCGGACTGGGCGGGGGTCTTCGGCAGGCCAAGGGCCGCGAGTGGGGGCGCGGCGCCCCCGCCGGCGGGCGAGTGACACGATCATCTCCTTTTCCTTTAAGCTTGCCTGTTGCCGCCGCCGCCGCCGCCGCTCCAGCCGCGCCGCGGGCCGGAGACTGGACCGCTGAGCCCGGGGCCGCGGCCGCCGCGGCGCGCCCCCCCCCCCCTGCTCCCCGATGCTGTGACCCCGGGCCTGGGGGCGGGGGCCGGGCCGGACCGGCCGGGCGGCTCCGGCGCTCCTCCTCCCGCTCCTCCGTCCGCCTTCTCTGCCCCCCTCTCCCCGCCCCCCAGCCCCGAACCCAGAGCACCCCTTCAGGGGACGCGGGGCGGGGGGGGCAGGGCCGCCGCTCCTCCCCGCCCCCTCCTCCTCAGGCCTCTGGAGCGATTTGTCAAACTTCCCATTCCGCCGGCTGCGCGGTCCTCCTCCACCTCCTCTGCCGCCGCCTCCCCCCGCGCTCCTCCCTCCCCGCGCCTCCCGCGCCCGCCCTCCTCCTTCCCTCTGCACGTTCGGGGATCGCGGCGGAGAGCGGAGAGGGGGGGACGCGGAGAGCTGGGGCGCAGCAGCATCCTGCAGGCGGCCCCTCTCCGGGGGGGAGGCTGAGAGCCGGCCCGCCTCGCCCCCCCCCCCGCAGGCCCGCCGCCCCTCCCTCCCTCGCAGCCCGGCAGCGGCGGTGGCGGCGGCGGTGGCAGTCGCCGGAGGAGCATCATGCCGAGGAGGAAGCAGCAGGCGCCCCGGCGCGCAGCAGGTACGAGCCGCTTCCCCTTCCTCCTCTCCTCCTCTTCCTCTCCCAGCGAGGCGCCTGCAGCCGGCGGCCGCCCGGCTCCGGCTCCGGCTCCTACTCTTCGCCCCTCGGCCGGTGCAGGCGCTGAGTAACTCTGGGGCGCCGGGCTCGCCCGCCCGCCGCTCGCGGATTTGGGTACGCTCCCCGGCGCCCCCCGGACGCCCGCTGAGCTCTGGCACCCACTTCGGGAACCTCGCTCGGGGCGAACGGGATTGGGTTGGGTCCCTGCCACCTCAGCTCTCGGGCCGCGGAAGTGGTGGAAAGGAACCCCTGTCTGCCTCTTTCGGTGGGGGTGGGTGGGGGCGGGCGGGCGGGGTCACCTGAGTTCCCCGGGACACCTTCGGTGCCCTCCCGGGGCCGGACGGTGGGGGACCGCCGGTGCCTTCGGAGGCAGAGCCCGCGAGCGGTGAGTGAGTAGGTCCCCTTGGCCACCTTACTGCTAATCGGATTGATTCTTCATTTATTGGGCCCGAGCAGGGCACGGCGGTGGAAAGCTAAGCGCCCAGGGTCTGGGTATTGTCAGCTGCCTGTCAAGTCAGCCTTGGAGCAGAGATGGCGTGGCTTTCGGCCCGTTGGTTGCTCGTGCCCCTACCCCTCCTTCCGCTGCTTCGCCCACCCTCTCCTACCACTTAGTTCCGGGACATGTCTGAGTACTTTTCTTCTTCTTCGGCTTTCTTTCCCCTTTCTTCTTTTGCTGCCAGGAGTGTCAACTCCTGTTAAGATTGAGCTGATTTTTTTTTTCTTGGAAAAAGCATCATTGAAAACAAAACAAAACCCCACACACATAACATTATTTTGCAATAATGTCATTTGGGGGCATGTTGCCTGGAAGAAGGGTTTCTGGCCAGTTGCCACCCTTGATTTGATGACTGATTGATCGCCCTTCATGCTGCTGCCTTTGATCTATTCATTCCCAATAAACATCAATAAATCACTGGCAATAGTGAGGCCAACCTCTGTTATGTCAGGAGGGCCCTGTCAGAGCAACTTTAGGGATTCGGGCGGATTGCCTGGAGGACCACATATGGACGTGATGTATTTTGATATGAGTAACACTCAGATGTGCGGAGGTTCAGATTCTGAGAGGAGGTTCTTTTCTCTGGCCTTCTTTTGGTGGAAGCAGGAGGGTGAAGGGTAGGGCCAGGCTCTGCGCTCTCCTGGTGCTCTTCTGCCGTCCCGAGAGGGCCTGGAGCTACCAGAGGTGGTGGTGGTTGGTTCCCATGCCTGCCAGCAGCACCAGTACAGCCCATCCTATGCCTGCGTGCTGGCTGCAGGGCCTCCATACCCTGGTCCCACAGGGAAAGGAGGGACCTTGTGCTCCAGGCACTGGATTTTCCTGCCAGTGTCTTTAGAAAACCAGACTTGGGTTGGGGCATATCATGCATGCAGGTCTTACTCTTTGTCCTCCGTTTTGCCCCGTTGTTTAAAAGTTTTGACAACCCAGTGGTGACTGTAGGGAAAGGGCTGCCTTCCGCCTCACCTTGTAATGTCAATCCCACCCTTCACCAGTGCACTTACCTGCCCAGAATAAGCCCTCAAAGTTTGCAGGGCTCCTTCAGAAAGTTAGGCTGGAGGAGAGTCTCCAGCTCACAGTTGTCTTTCCTTTGTGGACGCCTGGTTTAAGGTAGCCATGCACCTGGAATGGGTGAACCCTGTGCGATGACAACTTTCCACTTGGTCGGGGACTGCCTTCGTGTGACATCTTTTATTTATTTAGTTTTATCTCCCTCCGACCATCTGCAGCCCTTCTATGCTGCTTCTGCTCACATACCTAGATCCATGTACATATGCACATCTCTGTACACACACATCTAGGTCTGTATGGGAGGGAACAGGGGAATGGATGGTTCATTTTATTTCTTTCAGCTTTTTGAAAGCAACCTGTTCACTAACCTTTTTGGCACCTTTAAGAAAAGCTAGCCAGGAAATCTTAGGTCAGTTAAGAAATATTCATTACATAAAAACTTGACTGCACGACTAATAGGAGATGGAAGAATGGTTTTGCTCTATCAAAATGACCCGTCAAAACGACTTTGTTTCATATTTGATTTAATTGTCTCTCCCCTGACAGGCACATTCATCAATAGCTTAATGGTCAATCAGAAGTTGGCAGCCTGAGTGCTTTCTTTCTTTCTCGTACCCTGGTTTTGGATTTAGTTTATCAGAATGCCTCTGCCTAATGGATGTGTGGAGGAGGGGTGGAGGATGACTGAAGGGCTGGCTACTTATTTAAGAAGAGTACAGAGAAAGAATCAAAGAAGATTAAAAAAAAAAGACACCCCAAAACAACAACGACAACACACACGCACATAGCTACCCCCTCCTCATTTTAGGCTGGATGTGGGTACACACCGAGCAATAAGTAAGCTGTTGTTGCTTCGATGGACAAGAGACTTCCAATGTTCCGTCCCGTTCCCCCCACCTTTTTTTTTTTTTTTTAAGTTCTCACAGCTGCAAGCTATAAGGTTCAGGCCTGCTTTTGTAGCATAGTGGGGAGTGATGACAAATTGATTGCTTAGTACTAATAGAGAGAGAGGGGAAAGGCAAGATGTCGGCTGATGGGTAACTGGAAATCCAGTCCCCAGCAACCTTGAGAATACTCGAGAATTTTATTTTTCCCCCTCCAAACTGAAAGGTCCGCTCAGCCATAAAAAAAGAAAAGTTGTTTTGCCAGCTTCATTAGTGTTCACCTAATTAGCTGTAAACCTGATGGATTTCTGACAGCTTTAATGATTGGAGATGACAAGCTCAACGCAATGTCATCCAGCAGAATTAGGTTTGCAGCTAGTTTGATGTAATCAAGTTGATATTACACAGTCCTGGCTGCCTTTAGTTGTGCATTAACTCAATTTTCTACTGCAGGTGACAAATGGGCTTTGGTACCTGGATAATCATGTCATAGGAATTAGGGCCCTTTTAATGGTCTGGGCTACAATCACAACCACAAAGGGGCTGAGCGCTGGGCAGAGCTTCCAGGCCTTGTACACAGGTGCACACAGCCTGCCCAGGCCACATGTCACCCTGTTCTCAGAGAGACCCTCGCAGGCTCTAAGAATGCCTGAAAAGACATCAATCTGGACTTGGAGATGTTTTGTGTGTTTGGGGGAATTGAAATGATCCATGGTTTATCGAGAGAGAGAGAGAGAGAGAGAGAGAGAGAGAGAGAGAGAGAGAGAGAGAGAGAGAGAGAGAGAGAGAGAGAATTTCTTTACCTGTAAAGGAAACCTAGGCAGGCATTTCCCCTTGCAGGAATGGGGGCTCAGAGGCCAGTGCAGCAAGTACTGGGCAGACCCAGCCGCCCTGAGAGTCTCAGAGGAGCAAGCAGAGTGCAGGCGGGTGTTCTTCCGGCAAAAGGACTATTCTTCTCGGCTTGCAATCTGGTTCTTCTGTGTAGCACTGAAAAGGCCACGCAGAAATGTGGGGCACACCTTCAAGAGTATGTAGCCATTCTCACATGGGAAGGAAAATAGGAAATCATAAAAAGCCATTGCCTATAACTGAAAAAAAAGAAATCCCTCAGCAAACTACTTGTCACCGACCTTTGGGATCTTGTTCATGGAAAAATAACAGTTTTGCATGGAGTGTTGTGGTGGTAAGGTTGGGACATTTGTTGCATTGCTATGGGCCCTGTTGGGTTGGTGGGCGGTGTGGAAGAACACGCTGGTTGCAGTGGAACAGGGCTGAGCTCCTGTGGGCCAGACAGGAGGGGTTTCACATTCCAGGATTCAGGCGGCATGCCGTGAGGGATGGGTCACCTGGTGGTGTCAGATCCAGGTGCCCAGAAGCCCCCGGAAGCACAGGGGGTAGGCAAGGAAGCCTTTTAGCATCAATCTAGGAAATTTATTCACTGCCAACCCAGCTTTCGATTCCGTTTTGGATAGTCTCTCTTGTAGCCAAGTGACAAAACGTCTGATTTGGGCCAGCCTCTGATTTTCCTCCCTGTTACTATAAAATGAGAAAAAACAATGTGAATTAAAAAGAAAAATGAAAATGAAGACGAAAGAGAAAAACAAAAGGGGCCAGGAGGCAAAGCTATTCCCCCGATCTGTGCATGGGGAAGAGAATCTTCCAGAATCAGCGGCCATGCCCCCGTCATCCTGACAACTGTCAGTTAGGGCTTCAGTGCTCTCCAGGGCCACACTTGATTGTGAGCGGTTGATGTTGTCATTTTGTCCTCTCTGTTGCCTTGAGCGCGCTCAGGAGCGGGAGCGAGCTAGTCAATAACTGATGTATCAGCAGTTATGCCCTAAATTGCCTTGCAAGTCTGCATTTCCCCCCTCTTTTTACTAAAGATGGTTTTGTAAAGTGATTCGAATGAAAGGTGACTGCTCTGGGCTGTCGGGAAAGGCGGCAACCAGGTGAGTTCACAGCATTAGCGCTGTCACCCAGCCTGGGCCGCCAAGCCAGGCGGGGGCTCCCGGAAGGACAGGGGAAGTGCCCCAGTGCTCGCGTGTGTCATGGCCGAATTAGGATGGGTGCACACAGGCAGGGCCGCAGAGAGACAGGAGTCTGGAGTCCCCAGTGTCCAACCCCAGCCCAGCTCACGGCTGTCCTGTGGAGCCCAACTCCCAGTGAGCCTGGTTAGGGAAGAGGAGAACCACCCGATAGCATTCCCAAGGTTCTAAATCTTTATGGAAGCCAACTGCCATAGCGTCCCTCCTTAAACCGTTGGGTGGGTTTGAACTGTTGACCTTTTGGTTCGCTGTCCAGTGCTTTAATCACCAGGCCACCAGGACCAGCATAGGATCTCACAGCCATGTGGAATCCAATCACTGGAGCAGTTCGTGGCTGCTTACGACTTCCCTGCAGGCCCATGTTATTCTTGCCTGTCGCTGGACAAACAAGGACAAAAATATTTGGTCTCATCAGTTAAAAAAAGAAAAGACAAGAAAGTAGGGGTGGGTGTCCTGCGTTCTGTGCTCCTGGCCAACTCAGGGCGGGATGTGGGCCTTTAGTAACAGCCCTAGAGCAGTGCTCCACAGCCCGGAGCGGAGCCAGGGCAGAACCGGGGAGAACAGTGGCATCTGTACCCAAAACATCCTCAGGTGCTTGTCATTTGTTTTTTGAAATCCATTTATATATTTTTCAGTTATGCTTCAGATTGTGGTTTCTCATTCTGCAATTAGAAAATGAAAGGTGAACACAGTACCCTGTATTTGGTAACCCTGATATGGACTGATAGATCCAGACAGATAATGTGCCGTTGTAATTAGACTCAATGGACAGGCAGTCATTTTTAAATTCTTTGACATTGCATAAAATTGTCATATAATAAGATAAGATGACAATTTTATGTTAGGTTGATAAAGTGTCCTGATACATGCATTTAAATGTCTGTAAGTCTTTTTTTTAACCAGACAGATTAATTGTAGTTTTCAGTATTTACAGTTCATCCTTAAAATTAATTTTTAACATACCACTAAACAATAGCTATGGATATACATTTTATCTCTATTTATATACATATTTTTTATCCCTTATGTTTTTTTCTTAACCCCCTTCTAAATTTCTACCTGGATTGTCAAGATTCAATCTGACTTGAGTTGCTTTTCTTAATTTTGCAACACTTGTAAAAATTCACACCAGGTACGGATGTCAACATTCAGGTCACTGAATTGAATGTTTGTGACTGGAATGAAAGTAAGCATGTTTGAAAGTTGTTGTTTTTTTCTCTGAAATATCGTAATCGAATCCAGTCAGCTGACGACGACTGGTCTGAGCAGGTGTCATCCTCTAGGGTTAGGAATCTTGATTAGAAAGATTTCATCGTGTCTTTCAAGAATGGATGTTGTTTAAGCGCCATTTGAAAAGAGAAGCCATAGCTAACCCGGACACTGGGTTTGATCAGCACCTAGAGTCTTGGGTTTTGTTACCTTCGATGCTATACGTTATTTCAGTATCTCACCCTGAGGGGCTCAGGAGACATGGGGGTGGGGGTGGAAACATCTTCCTAAAGACTACGTTACCTGGAATTTTCAGACACCTCTTCCGTTTATTTATTTATCGACCTATATATCTATTTGGGTTTGGAAAGGTGTGGCTCTTGAAGAATAAATTTGTTTGGGCTTAATGATCAATTATTAATTCATACTGTCAGGACACATGTTATTAATTATGCCTGTGTTTTCTTCATCCACAGCAGCTGTTGGGGAAGGAGGGGAGGCTCAGATTATCTTTGGGAAGGAGCATGCCAACCAAAGCAAGTCACTCCCCAATTCCTTGTTATCATCTTCTTGGTCCCCTGGCTTTGTGGATAAAGGATCGCAGGGGCAGAGTGAAGAGAGAATGGAAACACAAATGTTAGACCAGAGCGGACACTGGCAAATGCTCTTCACTTAAAAGGAAGGCCAACTCACAAAGGCCTGTGACCCAGCAGAATTCTGGGGTGCACCTATCTATTTGCCAACACCCCCCCTCCCACTCCGCCCAAGTCCAGTTTGGGATCTGGTGCCATCTCCCGTTTCACCCCTTGCCCCCCCATCCCCTTACTCTGCCTGAGGGCTTGAGGTCATTTTGAAAGTTTCTAGTAGCAGGGGAAAAAACACTCTAAATGCTTGCTTGTTCCCCAAACTGGAACCTATTCTTAATGGAGAGCAAAGGGCTGTTTGGTAAGATACGTGAAATGACTCAAATTCATTGACTTTTGATTTTTCATTCTCATCATTGAATCGGGCCTGTGTTTCAGTTTCCTCAGAGTTCTTTGAGAAATGCATGTTGCATAAAATAGGCAATTTTTAATGAACAATTTAATGTAAATGGGTTTTGAATTTAAATTAATATTAATGAAGCCTTGAGTGAATTTATTTTGCATACGTAAAGACTTGTACGTCTTTCACCCATGCGCTTTCTCCTTTCTGTAGTAACACTGGTTAGCTGGATTAGCCAGTACCTTTTAAAGATCCCCACATGAAACGTTGAATTGATTTTCTATGTCCACTCCGACCAATATATAATCAAACCCAAGTGTTTCCGCATTTAGAGGAAACATACCTTGTGTCCTGTTAACTCTCTCCACTCCTTTCGCCCTGCTTATCCTGCAAGGTGACGTTGGCGTGGCGTTTTCTGCCCAGGAAAAGACACCCATCCCAACAATAGTTTCAACAATCAAGATGTTTTCTTTCTTTGGCTTACCTCTAATGTATTATGTATCCAGGGATGATGGGAAGTTCTGTAATTAATTCTGTTAGATGTAATTGCTATAATCACTTTGATGCCACACATAATAAAGGTAATATGGTAAGCACATAAAAATATAAACACCTTATTGTAACTCGACGTGGAAGCTCCATTCTCATCAGGCCTGGTCTGTAGACCGGAGCTCGGTCTTGGGTCGTAGGTGACAATTACCGGAGCTGAGTTAATTGATATTCCAAAGGAGAGTCGTTTATTGGAAAGGATGGGCCTTGGCTTGGCGGGATCTCCAAGCTCCTTGCCTAGGAATCTTAATCCTCGCTTCCTTAAAGAGGGGGTTAATGAAGAAAAGGTGGCCATTCTCTCCTGTAGATGAGGGAGGTAAACATTTCACAAGTAGCCTAAGTCGTGAGAACCAAAGAAAGGACCAGAGCAGAGGTTTCATATCAAAGGGGGTGCTGGTCTGTGGGTTCTCTCTCTCCCTCCCCCCCCCTCTCTCTCTCTGTGTGTGTGTGTGTGTGTGTGTGTGTGTGTGTGTGTGAGAGAGAGAGAGAGAGAGAGAGAGAGAGAGAGAGAGAGAGAGAGAGAGAGAGAGAGAGAGAGAGAATGAGCATGTGCTATTGGGTGACTCGAGAAGGCCCCTTTTCTACCACAAGGCAATTGTAGCAAGAGAGCACAAACTATTTGTTGCATGGCTATCACTTTTATCATTATTATTTCTCCAAACGTTTCACAGAGGAGGCTGGGGGAGGTGCCTAACTGTTGCACAAAATACCCAGGAGGAGCTGGAGCTGGTGTTGCCTGCTAGACTGAAACCTCAGGCGGGGAGTCAGCAAACACTCCCACCCCCAACCCACCCAGCTCTCCATGCACCTTTCTCCCCCAGATCCAAGCCACTGTTCTGGGGCCTCAGGGAAGTTTGTCTGAGAACCTGAGGTACAATCCTGTGAGGGGTGGGGGTGTCTGGGGGATGGATTTTAAATGGGCTTAAAATGTTCGCTGTCAGTGCAGCTCTGGGAGGCTGGCAGATGAGGCAGGAAAGGACATCTGGCTATCATGGTGTCAAAGCAAGACATGGCTCTCTTTGGCACACGCAGTCAGCCCCACACCTTCCTGAGGGCCGTGCCGGTGCTCACCAGGCCTTACCACCCTGATGTCACCTCCAGAGTTTGGATGTGAAGTCTCCACACTGAGATTTTATTTTTTGAAGGGATTGGGTGTGTAAATCACACTCAGGATAAATTAAGGAAGGAGATGGGTGCTGGCGCCTATTTGGACGAAGAAGAAAAGAGATGGTGTGTTGAGATGACAGGGACAACACTGGTGGCAGTGATACCTTGGATGCTATCCAGTACTGGTGCACTGGGTTTTGCTGCCGACTGTGGCCGGCTGGGCAGACACAGCAGCAGCACCTGGGTGCCGACCAGGCAGAGAGGCAGCAGAGTGCTGATGTAGGAGGCCTGGCTGGTCCACGAAGGCTTCTGGCCCACCAGGTAAGCTAGTGGGCCAGGAGAGGATCTTAGGGATCTGGTCCCTGAGCTGAGACTGAAGCTGGACAGCCAGCAGTCCCCCAGCAGTGACACGGAGGAGGAGGCTGGCTTTGATGGCCAGCATGATAAACCGTCTGAGAACTCCATAGGCCCCTGTAATCAGGGCCAGCACTGACATCCTTCTCAAGTTTGACAGCTCCTTCCTTTTCGCTCCTCACCGCCAAGACATTCTCAACTGAATTTCCCTCTCCCCTCCCTCACTGCCTGCGCCCAGCCCGCCCCGCCCCTCCCCTCCCCTCCTGTGCCCTCCCTCTCCCTCCTTTCTGTGTGTGTGTGTGTGTGTGTGTGTGTGTGTGTGTGTGTGTTGTTTCATGTTCTTGATCAGTCTCAGATGCCGGGAATTATTTTTTTTCCGGCGGGAGGGGGAGTGTTGGGTTAGGTTTGTGGGTTGGGCAGGTGTGAGAGGAAGTCTGTTTTTTTTTTTTTTTGTACTGTAGGCCTGTTGCTAATTAATGTTCCTCCATAAGATTCTGTCGGAGTTGAGTAATGTTTTTGATCTTTATGCCTGATAACTGCATACTTAATGAGATTTCAAAGCTGTGAGTGCAGCTCCCTACAATTATTGACAGATGCCTTTTCTTTGCCATTGGGTTCAGCTTCATAAATCCTCCCGCCGTAATGAGGTTCAGCAGTGCCACCCTGGCAGTGAGCTAATGAAAGGGGGGAGGGCGCAGCGGCGCAGGGCTGTCTGACACATTCTCTCCCTTTAAAATTTACTATGCAGATGTCAAGCTGCGGGACGATTACTTCAAACATGCTAATTTTTATCTGGCTTTTGTGTCAGCCCCCTTTGCCATTAAAAAAATAAATAAAAGGACTAACCTTACTCCCCACAATCCCTTTCTTTGCTTCTCTCCCCCACTTCTCTCCCTCCCCCCCTTTTGTTTTTAAAATTTAAAGTCACATATTTAATGACCTCTGGTGTGTGACCGCTGGGGACTCTGTTACACGCTGACACACGCATGGCCTTTTTGCAGGTACTCAGTGCCAGAATGGTTTGTTGTTGTTTTATGTTGGGCATGGGCAGGCCAGGGGGTGGGTAAAGCGTGGCTTCCCCAGGCCTCCCGTCAGCCTGCCCTAGGCGTGCACTGGACGCACCCTGGGCTTCATCTCGGAGTTCTGAAACTAAATCCTGGTGGAGAAGGGCCGCGCCATGCCAAACAGTCGATTTCCTTTTCAGCGGAGTCATACATCACTGACCCACCCTTCCCTCCTGACAGAATGACATATGTCATTTATCACATGGGCCCCAGCCAGACAACGGGGAGGGGTGGAGGAGGGACGCCCAGGTCCCTGTGACGCTGGCTGGCTGTCTCCTCCTCCCCCGGGCAGGCAGGGTGGCTCCCAGGAGTCCTGCTGATGACTTGGCCAGAGAGGCAGGGGCAGGGGCAGGGGCGAGGCTACCTCGT
Organism: Tenrec ecaudatus; assembly: GCF_050624435.1. Taxonomy (NCBI): domain Eukaryota; kingdom Metazoa; phylum Chordata; class Mammalia; order Afrosoricida; family Tenrecidae; genus Tenrec; species Tenrec ecaudatus. Next base: position 31,093,898 of record NC_134547.1, read on the forward strand.
GGACGGCTGTGTGGCGGGCCAGGCGCGAGATTGGCAGAGGCCAGGGGGAGGCTATGTTCTTTCCCATTCTCTGCAGAGCAAGCCTCTTCGTCCTTTAAATTCTGCTTTTTTAACCCCCTTTCCTCTTCCTTTCTTTTTTTTCTTTCGCCTCTAGTGAAGGAAATAAAACTGTGTGTGCGTGTGTGTGTATGAGAGAGAGAGAGAGAAAGAGAGACAGGTATCCTTCAAGCTCCCCAGCTGAGAGGTGGTATAAATGGATCTCCGCGCTCCAGGCTTCACATGATTCAAACGTGCGTTATTGAAGATGGATGTTCCTTAAGAAAAGATGGATGGTAGACGCTGGCCTTCGGGTGCCATTTATCATTTTGAATATTATTTAGACTTGCCGTGTAAACCTGAAACTTGAGAGTCGTACGAGCTGGGGCAGTGCTGGGACCTGTGTGTGCCTTGCCATTGATTGGCCTTGGGTTCTCATTGCTGCTGACCGACCTGACCCAGCCCTCCCATTTACAGGACTGCAGACCCCTGCCTCTCTAACCCCCGCTCCCCCCTCCATGGCAGCCCCTCCTCCGACGAAACAAGAAGGAGGCTTTAATTTGGTCTAATTCCCAAGGACACGGGAAGATGAAGTATCTGTGATTTATACTTAAGCAAACAGGCAACTTTCTCTCTCTCTCCCTGCCTCACTCACTCTCTCCCCACCACGCCAGTCACGTACCAAACATTAAAATATAAACAGAGCAGTAGTTGCGGAAGCCAGAACCGTTGTCTGATTGTTTATTGTTTTTTTTTTAAACCCTCTGCCATGCCTTGAAAAGGAGTCTGTATTTGAAAAGCTGGAACCCAATGTAACCATTAGAACACACAGCTTGCTCCTCGGTGGTGTGAGAATGAAGACAGGACTTCCGCATCGAAGGGCGATTTCTGCTAACAAATGATCTTTGGTGGCTCCTTGTCCCGGGTTCCCAGCAGCCTCCTCCCCTCTGTGTCTGCACTCTGCCCACCGCCCCACCAGGACTGATGTGGACAGCTGTGTCCAGGCCCCAGCCGGTTAATCACTGCTAGCTGTGTTTTTGTACCCTTGAGCCCTCTACACCAGGACACCCCCACCTACTGGAAGCACTTAGGCAAGCAGGCAGCCTCACCAGCCGGCTGGGCTGGGCTGGGTCTCAGGGAGCCCAGGCTGCCTGCAGCTGCAGCACCCACAGCATTGGCACCAGTATTTCTTCTGCTCCGGAGGCCTGGCCGCCTGCACTGTCAGGGGAAAAGGGCAAACAGAAAGTGGCCTTCCTGCTCCAATGCCTGGGCCAGGAGAGGCCCTGGTCGTGCAAATGTAATTGTCAGGCGTTCGATTAAATGTGTGATTTTATTTGGGTTGGCTAATTAAATGTAATGCTCCTCGTGTGACTTATAGCGGGGACATTCATTTTAGAAACTGATGGGGCAGGAGGTTAGGCCCGGGCGGGTGTTTGCCGCCATTGTTTCATCTGGAGAAGGAAGAGTCGGGAATGTATGGTGGGGAAGCTGAGGGTTGTTGTCTGGCCACTGCTTAGACCTACTCTTCCCCGGAGCCTACATCTACCGCAGCCCGCAAGGCATCAACATGCCGCTTGCTCATTCGCCAACTGCAGGCAACTTTGCATGTGTATGCCTCCATGCTTTGAAACAACTCTGTGTGCGGTCTGGGACTTGGTGGCACCCCTCAGGATGACTCGCGATACACTTTTGGCATTGCCAAGCTGCGGCCCCTAAGCCAGGTAGCATCTGCTCTGTATCCTTGGTGGGTGGGGTGGGGGGACACGTCTGGTTATGAAAAGATGAAAGTTCTTCTTTCGAGACTTCATGGCAGGAGGCAGAACGCAGATGCACTGGCCTCACACGTGTGCAGCCCTGGAGGTAATTGGGGTACAAGTGCCACTTTGCAGGGACAATTGTAAATACCTGTGATACAAATAGCATCCTCCCATTTTTCTTACACTGATTAGCCAAACTTTGCTATTAATAGGTGCAAAGTACATTCCAGGTGTAATTGGTAAGGAACTGGGTGCACTCATGGGAAGAAACCTTGTTTTTTTTTTGTACGCTTTTATTCTTATCCCCTTTTCTCAGTTTTATGGCTGGAGACATGATTTATTGCTGCCATCCATCTTGGGGGCTCATCCATCACACCCGGGTTGCTAGGAGATTGTGGCAGCAGCTGTTTGCTCTGAATCAGACAGAAAAGTTGTCAATCATCAAAGGCAGGTGAATAGCATTAGAAACACGCTATTGTCAGACGGAATAATTAATCAAAGAGAGAAAAGATAATTAAAAAGATATGACCCTTGCAAGTACTTGCTCTGGGTTGCCTGGGGGAAAAAAAAAAGAGGAAGAAAAAGAAAGAAAAGAAAAACTGCCTGGTCTTTTCTGGACACTTAAGCAGCTGAGGGCTGATAAAATATGCACTCTGCAGTGCATAGTTTTTAATTAATTGAAAAAGGTTCAACATTCAAAGACGATGCTGGAGAAAAGTCCGATTGCGAGCAGAAGTAATATTTATTGTTTGCATGAAGGACTTGACACAGAGCTCTAACTTTCTGCCTCCAATCTCTGGCTTCCCTGTTGGGGGAGGAAGTGCGGGCTGGAGTCTTGGGGACTCCCCATCTCCTGGCCTGCACCCTCAGGGAGTCAGACCCTGAGGAACTCAGGTGGAGTTCAGGAGCCTCTCCCACCGCCACACTTCTCGGGGGAGGGAGGTGGTGTCTGAAAGAATTAAATATGAGGTAACAGAAATTTTTAAGAACTGCCACGAAAGGCATGCCACCAGATCCACCTCCAGGGAGCTCAGGGAGCGTCCTGTCTCCCCCAGGGCCACCAACTTCCCCAGAGGGAGCCCTGGGAGCATTCTGGGAATGGCATCACAGACCACCTTAGCAGTGCATCACCTTCGGAAAAGGGGCATCTCAGTTACGGCCTAGAAAGAGTTCTCAGCACCCATTCCGGCTCCCAGACAACACTCAAGCGGTAGGAAGCTGCTCCGCGCGTTTTCCTAAGTTCAAACATTTTGGAGAAGCTGGAAAGCAAATTCAAGGCCAGACAGACTGGGGCCTCTCTGGAGTTGCAGTCGAGTTAGGTAGGCTGCAATCCCTGTAGCAGATCGACTTTTATTTTACATTTTTGAATACTATGCTTGATTTTCACACCATTCTCTTCCCAAAGAATAGCAGGACTTCTAAAAATATCAGGAGGGAAAAAGGCTTGGCTATTAGAATTCATGAGAGGGAAGAAAGCAACATTATTTTTTCTTTTTCTTTAAGTTGGGGTACCTTTTCAAGGGGGCACCAGAGATGCCTTCCCTCAAGTTCCTCTACACGGCTATCAGGGGACCTAATCTGGCAGCTCCCACCTTTCCCATTGCGCATTTCACACTTGTTGGGGGGCACCACATAAGTGGCCTTTTGGAATAGGTATGTGTGAGAAAGAAGATGGAGGAAGGAAGGAAAGAAGGAAGGAAAACTAACTCAGACAAGATGAAAACTAGGGCCTACCCTCCTGGCTAGAGAAAGTGTCCCTAATCAGAACTTGACCTGCAGAAAGATGGATGAACTTGACTTCAGCTTATTTGGGTTTTTGAGCCAGACTGCCCTTGGCCCCTTTCTGAGGATTAGAGTCAGAAAGGCAGTTGGCTCTATTGCCTTTGTCTTCTGGCTGTTCTGTAGTTCTCATCCTTGAAGCTCAGCACCTTTTTGGGCAATGCCTGTTCTTGACCTCCAAGGGACTGTACTGTAGAGGGCCGGTGATTCCCAGAGTTGCCTGACGGACCTGCAGAGCTTCAGTTAGGCGGCCCTCCTGTCTCCTGCGACATCTAACTGCTGGAGATGGGCAGTAGGCCTTCTCCGCTTGTCCTCTGGTAATCATCTCCCCTTTCTAATTCCTGGAATGAGGTCTGGTGGTGTGGTGCGTTATGCATTGGGCTGCTGACAATAGGTCAGTGGTTCAAACTCTCTAGCTGCTCTGAGGGAGAAAAATGAGGCTTTCTCTTTCCATAAAGATTTATAGCCTCAGAAGTCCGCAAGTGCAATTTTCTTCTGTCCTATAGGATTGCTGAGTTGAAATTGACTTGTTGGCAGTGAGTTTGACTTTGGTTTGGTTTCCAAATAACTGTGGAGAAAGTACATCGGCTGTTGCTAGCCAAAGTCGTCCCCAAAGGTGGTGGCTCATCGGGGACAAAGGAGCCGTGCTCCCTGCTCATCGTCTGTGGTAGGGGCATACGTTCACACGTGAAAGAGGTCTGCCTGTTTAATAGAAGTGAAACTTTGCTTCCTTTCAAGAAGGAAAATACATCACAGGAAGAGAGCGAGAGAGAAGGTCTTCACATTTTGAGAACTTCATGCAGGTCATTTCTTCCGGGGTCCTGGTTGGTGCCTAGTGCTTCTTCTCCCTGGCATCTATTTAAGTGGCTCATTTAATTAATGATAAAAAGAGGCAGAAACAAAGGGCGGCTTACATAACTTGTGCTGCTGTAACAGGAATACAAACAAATTCGTTTTCTCAAAGTTTAGGGCGCTACAAGTGCAGAGTCAGGGTGCCAGCCCTGACAGAAGGCTTTGCCCTCTGTTGGCTCTGCAGGAAGGAAGGTCTGCACTTCTGAGCGACTGCTCCTGGAGGATCTGCATGCAGCTTGGCTTGCCATCTCTCCCTCCCTCTCGGCTCAGCATGCTTGTTTCCTCTCTCTGGTGTCTCCAAAGGGATGGACTCAATGCACACCCTATAGTCTCCTGTCTCATACATAGACCAGATGGGATTAAAACCCGAGGCATGGAAGGTGGGATTTACAACGACCTATTGAGGGGCCACGGTTCAATCCATTCTATTTCACTTGTGCCCCCCCCCCCCCGCCCGAATTTATATCCTTGCCACAGGCAAAACATATGCACCCTATCCACAACATTTTAAGTCTTCTCCATTCCCAAAATTCCATCTTCCGAGTCATTGAAATCAAATATGGGTGAGACCTTAGGTGTATTCCACCCTAGGGAAAAAAATTCTCTTCATGTGAGACCCTGTGAAACCCAGAGAACAAGTTTTTTTGTTTTTAATTCCGGAGTGCAACAGGTACAAGGCAGGCGTCTCCATTACAGGTGGGAGAAAATGGAGGAAAGGGAAGGGCCAAGGTGCATTAGGCAAGTCCCAAACCCAGCTGGAGGTCTCCTGTTAGCTCGCAAGGTGTAAGATGAAGCCCCAGCCTCTCAGGCACACTGGAATGGCCACACTGCTCTATGAATTTTGGACAGCTTCATTGTCCCGGTCCGTCTAAGTCGTGAGCCCACCCCCCGGGCTCTGGAAGGCCTCCTTCGTCTGCCCCTTAATCCTGGCAGTCTCAGCCCCCCACCTTTGGGCACCCAACTAATTTTCTTGGTCAAACCAAATAACAGCCCCACACTCTGGAATCTGGCTGGTGAATATCTCTCAACTTTGGGGGCTATGGCTCTATTCTTAAAGACCCCAGAGGCCAGAGCCTCAACTCTTTGAGACTGAGGCAGTTCTGCTTCCGGGGTTTCTTCAACAGTTCTGCTGGTCAGTCTGCCCCAGGGATGGTTGTTCTTCCCTTGAAGGCCAACATGTGTTTTGGCCCATGTGCTGCCTGTAGAATTTCAAGAGGTAGCCAGCTTTCTTTCCTTTGGTTCGTTCTCTGTCCCCTTCGACGTAAAGAGGTGGTTTGTTTCTCTGCTGTGCTTGTCCAGAGCCACCACGTACAGGGTAGATACCTTTCATGTCCTTGGTGAAAATGCTAGGACAGGGGTCTGCAGCATTTTGCAAATCTAAGTTTTATTCAATTTGCATCGTTCATTTTTAAGCGCTTCTCTTTCCTCCTGCGAGTTACTATAAGCAACAAAACGAAACCAGCAAGCCCTTTTAAGATGTTGCTTTGAATCTTCTCAGACAGATATCCAAGTTTATCACAAGTTCAACCTGCCACCAAGTATTCCAACATAATCCAGACAAATTCTTTGCCACTGTATAAAAAGTATCACCCTTCCTCTAGTGTCCACACATGTTCATCCTTTTTTCTCAAAGCCTTGCAAGAGCACAGTCAGTACCTACATCTCCAGCAGCATCCTATTGCTTGTGCTTTGTATGTTCTCCAAGACTTTGTTCATGTAGTTCCCCACTTCCTTCTGAGCCGTCACCAGCCCTGCCTTTGATGTCCAAAAGTCTCCCCAGTCTCTTCAAGGCGATCAAGGCGCTTACTGTTAGGCACCGTCAAACTCTTCCAGCCTCTAGTCATTCCCCTATTCCAAAACCACTTCCACATCGTGGGCATTTGTTAAAGAGCGTCCCAGCTTCTCAAATTTTATCCTAGGTATCCAAAGCTGCTCAAACAGAAATGCCAGCAGTAGATGACTGTCGCAAACATAAAGTTCTTTTCTCACAGAGTAGGAGCCTAGAAGTCCCTATTCAGGGTGATGGCTGCGGGTGGTGGGTGGTGGGGGGGGGGCGGCTTTCACTCTCTGTCCCCTCAGGGCAAGGTCCTGGTCTTTCTGGTTCCCCGGAGGTCCCCTTGTGCTTTGGCATCTTACTCCATCTCTACTCCCTCGCTTGCTTGTTTAATCTTGGTATCGAAAGACACGCTCTGCACTAATCCTGCCTCCGTGGCATACAGCCCCGATGGGACTGTGGATCCAGGTGTGGAGGCTGCAGTGCTTCCTTTGGGGAGGACAGTTTGATCCCCACAGAGACAGAGCAGAGAAGGCTGGAGGTGGGAGACAGGAAGAAGGACTCGCCTCTTCTCTGAGAAGGTTTACATTCTGTGAGTGGGCATTTGGGCCAGGATTTCAGCCCCTCTGTTCCAGGAATGGGTGGATGGTTAAGTGTTCTGCCATTAACGGATAATAAGGGGTTTGACTTTACTTTACACCTGTCCAAACCTGGTGGCTTCTCTGACAGGAGAGGGGGAGAAGCCTGAGTTTCCTTTGTCCCCAGGGCGAGGGGCTTATGCCAGCATAGTGCTCCACGGCCACAGCCCCGTTTTATGATGACATCCTCGAACGCTTGACCCCATGCCAGCTGAGCATTTCCACTGTGACCCTGTTCCTGTCTCGTAGTGCACGGAGCCGAGGTTACCTGACAGGTGTTTTGCCAGAATGGTCTGGAAGCAGGCGTGGCCTCTGCCCACTGCCTCGGCCCCCCATGTTCGCATGGCCACCCTCAGCAGCGTGCCCCCCGGCGGGTGAGTGCATTTGGAAGCACTTAGAAGCCCTCAGTGTACATGCCATGGGGTGGTTATTGCTCGTCGGTCCCACGGGAAGCTTTACCAAGGGGCCTGGATTCCTCTTGGTGAGGTGAGAAGATGGCTGAACTGTTCGTCCTTCCCCACCTTCTGTTTCCTGCCTTTGTTTTGGCCCCGAGCCCGTAGGAAGATAGCGCTGTCATGCATACTAGTTTGCTAAGACTCCGCCGGTGCCACCAGCGTGCCAGGCTGCCGTGGGCGTATTCCCCCCGACTCTCCTGGGTCAGCTCGCCCAGGCAGCACGCGCCCTGTGCCACACGGCTGGGCTTCCTACTTGAGATGGTCATGCCAATGAGCGGGAGCCCCAGCATGGAGTCGCCGGCCAGAGGGGCATAGGTCACGTCACATCACAGCGGGCCTGGTCGCTGAGCCTGCATCAAGAGCTTGCTCACACGGGCCTCCGGACTCTCATGAAGCATGCCTGGGGAGGGAGAAGGGCATTCTTTGGAAACACATGTACTTGCTCCTTGAGAAAGAAGTGAAGTAGTTAACATTTCTCGGAGGAAAACATCTTTCATTACTTGACATGTTCTGGGGTAATGATTTTTCAGTTCCACAAACACGTACTTACTCGCGTTTGTGCGGAGACCTGGCTGCGGTGGATGGCAGGGCCATTTTTAATGGGAGCTGGCTGGCCCTGGGTGGAAGGAGCCTGGCTGGCCACAGGTGGTCCCCATGTGATGGCTCTCACTTGGCAGATTCCTACGGAAGCAACGTGTGGGCTCAACGCTTAAGTGTGTCCCCTCCCGCCCCCCACACAAGCCCAATCACTGCGGGTTCAAGTTGTGGAGAAATCAGCGAATGTACGTGTCTGCTGGGTGCCGTTGTAAACAGACCGTTCCGAGGTGCCCACTGGGTAGGCGTTCAAATGCCGCTCCATGGGGGGTTTCTGATGCCAGGACCTTGGGTAAGGATTTGCTGGTTGAGGGGGCTGTTTGGGTTATAGACTGGGGCTAGGGCAGCTGCTTTCTGACCAGTCCAAGTCCCGTTTTAGCCCTGGGTCTTGGTATGTGTTTGACTTGCCACAGGGAAGGGTATGGGGATGCCGGGAGCTGAGTGGCCCTGCTCATGCAGGCTTGAGTGGGGTTAACATTCCTCCCATCACGCCTCCATTCTGTCCTCACCCCTGCAAAGTGATGGCGCTCAGGCCTGGAGGGCCACTTCTGCGGCTGGTGGTGTTGGGGCCTCCCACTTGGCTCACTCCAGCAGGCCGTGAAGGGGAGCTAATGGAGTCTACACTTAGGCTTACCTGTGCCCCCAGCTCCCAGGGACCCTTGGGTGTGGTCTTTGCTCCTGATGTATTTTGCCTCCCTGCCCCCTCTGGTAGGAGGCGCATTGCTCATCAAATCTCAGACCTGGCCAAAGATGGCTTTTTCTCTGCTTAATTTTATTAGTATCACGATGCCCGTGACATTAGAACTAGTGAGATATTTCTTTTTCAAAATAATCATAACAAAAATCCCAGCGACCAGAATCTTCTAAAGTGGAGCCCAACAACATTGGGACCCAGGATTGATGAATGATGGCCTCAGGCAAACTTCTCCATTGATCAGGTTCCCAGATACCATCGGTAACCTTAGTGCCTCAGTCCCCAAACGACATCTGATTAGGGGTAAGCTGTCGCATCCGCTCCCCAGGACGTGATCCCAGTTTACATCTTGTGCCTGCAGCACTCCTCGTCCGCCCGCCCGCCGGCTGGGGGTTCCTTTGCCCTGGCCGGGTGGGAGCGCAGTGCTTGACGATGTTTATACATTCCAGGAGTATTAAACAGTTAGGTTACTGGAATTGTGGCTGAGCATGTGGGGGCAGCATTCTGGGCTGTGTCTCTGTAATCAATTACTCAGCGTATCATGAAATTCCAGATGTGATAATAAAGTTTATGACGATATTGTCAGGGGGCACGGGGCACACCATCTCATAGACAACTGGAGAAATAAGAAGGACCGGCCAGTGGCACATGACAAAGGGTCTCATCCCATAAGGGCCATTTTGCCGGCCGCCAGTGACGGGCACGTGTTTGTGAATGGAAACATGCATTTGGGAAAGGGGGCAGGCAGGCGCGGCTTACCCTGGCCCTGCATTTGGGCTCTTTCCTTGGGGTTGTGTCTGCCCTGAAGAGGCGGCACTGGCCTGGGCCTGACTTTTGCAGGTGGGGAAGCAGATGTGGCAAGGGCTGAATTGCTCGGCCCTGAAAAAGAACCTCCCTTTCCTCTTGTGCTGGTACAGAATAGAAAATGGATGTTGTATTAAAATCAATCACTTGTCATGGCTTGACCGGAGAGCATCGACATCACAGCAGGTGGCAATCGGTGGACGCAGTAGCCAGAGCCCCTGGCTCCAGCCTGCTTGCCCGCACTTCTCTGTCTTCTGTGCGGCATGGGCAGAGGATTCTACTTCCCATGCCCAGCTGGGCTGCAGCTCACAGAGTGGGACTGTGTTGGTGATGGGCTCAGTCACCCTGCGAGCGTAGCACGGCCACATCCACCGTGCTAGTGGACCCAGGCTCTGCCGGGGCTGTACGCCTGCGAATTCATTTTCAAAACCAGAGGATGGCAGATAGTCAGAATCAACAGCAAAGACAGGGACAAGAAAAATAAATCAGCTATTTCAAGCCATGAGCAGCAATAAGCTTCGTCGGTGTACCACCAATAACACATACGGTGCGAGCTGGGGTGAAGTCCCCTAAAGGTGCTGTACAGGTGAGTCCAGGAAGAGTGTCCTGGCCACTGCTCTGCCCCCACTTTCCATATGAACTCCTCAATCCTTGCTTTGGTTCAGCTGGGAGAGGGTGACATTGCCTGTTTCTACCCGTGAGCCCTTGGAGGATGTGGGGGGGGGGCGGGCTTGCTGGTGGTCCTCAACTCTGTTGGCCAGCGGGGTGGCTCAGAGGCACAGGAGAGTCTGCGCAGCACCGTTTTGCTTAGCATGGGCCGGCCCACCCTCCTCCTGCTGCTCTGGTGGTTGGGGACATGTCCCATGACTGCAGTGGCCAGCTGCTGCTATGTCGCAGTCACACGGCCATGGCGGTGGGGGAGCCCCCTGCGCAAGCACGGAGGCCACCGTATCCAGATCTGTCTGTGAGCCTGCCACCAGGAGCACGTGGCCCTTCTCTGCCGGGACCCGGCTTCACGTAGGGTTCGCAGCTAATCTGGGTTCTCCACATTGTCACATGGTTGTCATTTTCAGTTTGAATGCAGAACTAGGCCACTTGTTAAATGTTCGTTGATCTGTTGAGACCCCGTGCAGCCTGCACCACTCAGTGTGTCAGCAACCAACTTTCTTTTTCTTCTTCCTTCCCACCCATGGTGGCCATTCCGGGCCGGAGGCGGTGAGGAGCGAAACAACCGGGGAAATGACATCAGGGTGATGCTGGTGGGGCGGGATGGCAGGCCTCGGAGGCTTCCCGAGCCCCTGGGCTTACGGGCACTGGCAAGGTGGTAGGCGATGGGAGTGGTCAGCCCATCTCACTGGGCCCAGGCCTGCCCACTTGAAGTTTCCAAGAGACCTGAAGACCACTCAAGGCAGCTGCTCAGGATGTAAGTGTGTGCATGTGTGATTTTTCACTCATGAATTGTACATGGTCTTTGAGAGGGATGCTGTTACACAGAGGGAAACCAGCATCTCTGTGATCATAAGGCAGCTTTTATAAATTAAAAAGAGAGGAAGAAGAAGAAGATTTTGACCCCCTTCGAAAGGGAAGAAAGGAGGAGCCCAGTATCAGGAATCAAAACAAACAAAAGCCGATATTACAGTCTTGTAATTCCTCATATCCGAGGCTGGGCCTTCAGGAGGCCAGTTACAATGGAATTTATTTCTTTTCTCTCTTTTTTATCCCGCTCTCTTCCTAGTTGTATCCCTGCGCTTCTTTTCTCCTTCAGATGAGGAATGGTTTCTATTTGCTGTGGGTGGGGAAAAGAGAGAAAGAAACGAAGACAACAGACAGCTTGAGCCGCAGCCCTTGTGCTTAGCCGCCCGGCCGCCCAGCCGCCCGCACTCTGGTGGAGGGTGTCCCACGGGCCTTCTGGGCCGTTGGGATCCAGCCTCTGCTGATGAGGGTGGAAGAGATAGGGGCAGGGGGTGACTATCAGTGCGGTCTGTAACTGGGGATATCTCGGCCTCCCTTTGAGTTACAGCTTTGACACCAGCCTGTGGCTGAGGTACAAGCCCCCCAAAGATCATAAATGATTCCCCTTCGGGTATCTGAAGGGGAAAAATCGACAGCCATCTAGTGGCTGGTTATTATTAGTAGCCACTCTATCAGCCCCGTTTTTAAGGATTCTGTGTGATTGCAGTTAGCCTGCCTGTTGGCCGGCAGCCGCGGCTCCCCGATCCTGTGGGTCCACACCAAGCGCCGAGACTGTGACCAAAAGCAGATATGCTTTAACTCTGGCTAAATTAAATAAATGTTTGTGCAAGCCGGCTTCGGCGGGCCTGTTCCAAGGGCTGACCTTCTCTCTCGAGTTTCTGGCCGCGTTCTGGAAGATGGTAATTGTGGTAACATGATATAAATGTAAACTTTAGCTCTGCTTACACAGAGCGCACGAGACAGCTCGACACCTTCATTTCAGCTGTAAGAGATTACCATTGTCTCTGATTTCTCGCCCAAGCTTAGGTGACCCAGCCCAGAAGTAATTACACAATTAGGGTGGACAAAGCAGCTCCTTCCCTGCCCCTGCTCCACTGCACTTGGGGGAGCTGATCTCAGTCCCACACGGTTCGTACCTCGGCCATTAGTGTGGTGGCCATTCTCTCCAAGGCGGACACACTGGCCCACAAAGATTGGAGAGTGTCTTGCATCATTTAATGATGACACAGGAGGAGCATTTAATTGTTCTGCAAGTGCGGGCCTTTGAAGCTTGCAGCTAGACATCTGGCCCCTATAGGAAGTTGAACAAGTAGCACAGAAATGAGATCAGAGAGCAGTGATTAGGAACTTCTCCCCCTTTGGTGACAACTACAATATTGATTTTGCAGGGATATGCAGATCTCTGACATGGCTTATCTGAAAGGATGCTCTCCAGAGCTATCGCCTATTACTCGGCTCCCAGATAATTCTTTATTCCTAAATTGTGATATCTGTGTGATAGTGTAGCTCATCATTACCAATTTAAAACACAAATATGTCCTCTTGTATAGAAGTTCATTTGCATTATACATCGAGTGGGCCTGATCCTTCTTTAAAAAGAAAAAAAAAACCCAAACTAAAAAGGAGAGTTTTTCCCTTTTAATGAATACTTCCATAGGAAAGAGAGAGCCCTGTTGTGTTGAGGAAAAGTTTGACGACTGCACTGGCCCCCGTTCTCAGAACTTCTTTCGTATCACCAGTCATACAACCCACCGAAGATGCTGCCAGGCCTGGGAGAGTCAGCTGGCAGGGCGGGTGCAGGTCCCTGAAGCAAGCTCTTCCTGCAGTATGAGAGTCCGGCTGGACCACCTTGGCAAGCCGCCCCTGTAGAAGGGGCCTGTGTGGCCGGCAGGGAGGGCTCCCCTCCCGAGCTGATGTTTGCACACATCTGAACTTACCGGTGTGCACAAGCTGTGGTCCTGCCCTGTGATGTAGGCCTGGTGAGGGACCGGCATGGTGGGTTGAGCATTTCACTTTTCCACAAGGTGTGTCAGTATGGGGTGGATCCTGTCTAAATAAATTCTAACTTGGGGTCCTGCACAAAAGTTACATTTCTCCGACAAGAGTTTATACCACCGTTTTTCTTAATTATTCTTGATGTTTTGCCCATTATACCATTAGCTTCTTCCGAGGACAGAGATAAATGGCTGATATTCACCAGAACAAAGTGTGAGCTGAATGCGTTTAATTATTGATATCTTAGTAACTAAGGGCTCTAAAATGATGTTGTCAGATGCCTTAGTGATCTGACAGCAGATGTGTTGGTTTGCAGATGCAACTAGAGACAGTGACCAAACCAACCCTGGAAAGGGAGGATATTCATCCCGAGAAGGCATCAGCTCACTTCCTCACTTTCTGCTCCCCACCACCCCAATAAGGGGCTTCCCTTTCTGTAGTGGCACTTGAGGTTTTGGTACTATTCAGATAGATTTAGATTTCTATCTGTGATAAGCCACATATAATACTGCCCAGAAGTATTGCTTCTGGAGTTCCAGTTCACACACAGGTCATTGTATTCCAAACTCAGTACAGCGAAGCATGTCTCTGCGGTCCGTGGACGGCTGCAGACAAGCTCCCTTGGTGCTGTCCTTGCTCGCCTTCCAGAATGATCCAATCACAGCAGTGGCTGCTAGGGGAATCTGCTGAGCCACTTAAATCAAAGACGACGAGACTAGCTCAGAAAGTTCCAGTTATTTGGTGGGGGGCCTCTAATGAGGTAATCTTGACAGCTTTTCTCAGGGGACAGAGGATGATCCTGGGGCATACGATGGAGAAGCTTCAAGAAAATTGGTGAAAACAGCATTGGCGAGCACTGGGCCCAGAGATCTGGGTCGAGGGAGATTTATTTATATCAACAATGCCCCTGTTCATTCTTTGAGGGTGCCCCGCAGGGGCTGTTCCAGGAGCGTTTCATGGCTGGGATAACCGTAACCCCAGTCTGGGTTCCAAAACGTCAAAGAACATTTCAAAGGAGTACGATTTGAGCCCTTTAAGGGTGCCAAAACCGTTGCTTGCGGTTTCGTTGTGGTGCAGAATTCTAGGCAGGTTTAGAGAGATGGAAAGAAACACTTTGGAGGATGCATATTTTTTAAAATAAATCTGATTGCGGGGAAATATTTTTTGAATTAACCCTCACCCATTGATTATTTTGCCTACATCGTATCAAGCCATCATGCTTAAGTAAAACGCTAGGATTGATTACTTATCTACTCCCATTGTGCATATTTACAGGTGTATAAAGGTTCATGTGTGTATGCATGACTACCTGTGTGTTATGCATGTCTAACCCAAACTCCCCCGCCGTCAAGCTGATTCTAATCGATCCCATCGGAGGGTGGCGCTGCTTACAGGCTTGCACAGCTGCACCCTTGGTGGAAGCAGGCTGCTTCATCTTTCTCCTGTGGAGTGGCTGGTGGGTCTGAACTACTGACCTTTCAGCAAGCAGCTTGGTATTTTAATTACTGTGCCACCAGGGCTCTGCGTGCATGCATGCATATGTGTGCATGTATGTATTGTGGAATCATTTTGCCACCAGGGCACCTTAGGTGTATGGGCATGCATGCATGTATACATGTATATGTATACATGTGTGTATGTGTGTATTTATGTATGTTTGTAATTATGGTGTCACCAGGGTTCTTTATTCATGTACGTGTGTATATGTATATATGTGTGTGTGTGTACGTAGAGAGTATGTAATTACTATGCCTCCAGGGCTCCAGATGTGTGTGTGTATGTGTGTGTAATGCACGTCCATATTGTGTGTGTCTAGATATGCATGTATGAATTACTGTATGCTTGCAGGCATGTGTGAATATATATGGATAGATATACATGTAATGACTGTGCCACCAGGCCTCTTTGTTTATATGTGGATGCATGCACATATATGTGTGTATTAATATAGTGTAAGTGTACCGTGTACACCTGTACATATATGTATGGATATAATCGCGTTGAAATCAATGTTAGATCATGGTCTTATTTTTACCAAATGATTCTTATTTCAAGGGCATGTTTTTGCCACAAGGATCCTTTCTTTTTCTTTCAGCCTCATAAGCATGTGTTCACACAGAAAAAGCATACTAAAAATTGCTTTCTTCTTTTCTCTCATTAGCTACCAATCCTTTTCGTGGGTATGAAAGTAAGGATTTGTAACCATTCTTCTTGACATGTGACTCTGTAGCTCATCACATTTTCAGTCATTTGTTTTTCGGTTTGACTCTCCCAAGAATGTGGAGTAGGATTCCCGGGGCTCGACACGTGCCCCGCAACCTGCCCCACTGCTTGGCAACCCTGCACAATGCGCCTCAAGCCTTGAGGTCTGGAGCTTCTCGGGAAAGCAGGGGATTCTCCCCCTCTCTCTTTTGGGCTACTTGGCTTCCCAGGATGGGTGCCGCGACGGTGCTTCCCGGGAGTACTTCTTTCTGTCGCCTCGTTGTTGTTGTCGTGGTTGTGAACGTTGCCAGTTGGCTTGAGCGCTGGGAGAAAGGAAAGCCCTAGTTGGGCCTGACTACTTCCTCCCAGGTGTCCTCACCAGTGTTTCCAGCGCACGCTGACTTCTTCCCCAGAGCTTGGGTGTTCCTGGCCTTTGTAGACTTCCCCATCCAGAGGTGGGCATCCCTTGGGACTAAAGGTGACCTGGGATTCTGAGAGACTACTTGCTGGAGCTGCACACAGGATTATGGGAGGAGAGCTGGAGCCAGACCCTCCGAGTACAGAGCTAACCCTAGTGGGCTGCGTCTGCTTCCTTTCCCCAGCCTGCAGCAAACCTGCTGCATGGTACCCTGCTCACATGGATGTTAAATAATGAGGCTCCCTAAGCCACTGGCCCCACACCCCAGGATGTCAGCTCCATGGGATAAGTGATGTACAGCGATTCATCATGGGAGGTAAGCGCCACCCACTGCGTCAGATCAAGGCATCTGTGCAGAGGTGTGTGCACACACGCATACGTGTTGGTGCACGCCCACGCTGGCACACGTGCCGCGCTCCTCTGCAGTAGCCATAGCTAGGGCATCTGGGAACGGCTGTCAGTACCTTGTGAAACTAAATGCACTTTCATTTGGTTTGTTATTAAAGTAATAATGCACTCGGTGCAAAAGAGAACCAAAAGGCATCTAATTAAAAGCGCGTGACCCTCCCACCCCAAGCCCCCTGCTGCCCTCCTCAGGAACCAGCGCTCTTGCCACTCTGAGTCTGCTGTTCCAGGCAGTTAACGGCATAAAGAATCATGCAGCATGCTACCCTCTCGACTGCGCTTTTCACTGCATCAGAACGCGCGTCTTGGCCATCTTCAGTTTCCCTTCACCTGCATCCAAAAATGAAGACATGTTGGTGGGTGAGCAGAGCCAGAGGCTAAAGTTCCAACCTCAGTGCCCATCACACAGGTGTTCCATGTGGAATTCTGCACAACTTTGCCATGATAAAATGGCCCAAAAGCCTGTACCTCGGCGACCTTTTTCTCTCCTGGGATCTGTTATGTTGTGTTACAGGGGTGCCTGGCGTTCTCTAAGGAGGGCTGCATTCCTTTTGGAAGAGAATTTGGGTGGCTCCCAGGGGAGTCGCTCTTCCTGGTAGTGCCCTGGGACGCCGGCATGCCTCTTTGTGCAGTGGCATCCTCCTACTGGTACCGCTGTGAGTGAGATCCACAGAGGGTGCGAGGTAGCTGAAAGGGCATGTGAGACTTGCTGCCGGCAGTCCTTCAGCTCCCCGCAGTCCTACAGGGTGGGGTAGAACTGCCCAGGTGGGTTTCCGAGACAGACTCTTACCTGGAGTAGAATGCCCGTCTTTCTCCCCTGGCGCAGCTGGTGGTTGGGAACTGCTGACCTTGTGGTGAGCACCTCCGCACCCAACCCCTGTGCCACCAAGGCTTTAGCAAAGTCCTAGATGCCACATCGTCCTCTGCCAGCCGACACGGGCACACATCTCCTCTGACAGCGGCATGGGGTGTGCCTGTGACGAGAACATTCCCGGCCCCGCCTCTTGCTCAGCAGTGCTCTGCGCCTGGAAAGCAGGCCGTGGGTGTGGAGATGCACGTCTCCCCGCGTTACTCTCGGACCGCTGCGTCTTCTCCACCTGGTCTTCTCCACACTCAGAACCGGAGTCACGGCCGTCCTGGGGGTGAGGGCACGACTGCCCCGCGTGGGTTTCAGTGGAAAGCCTGGGGCGGCAGAAAGGAAGTTCTTAGGATTATGGGCCGTGAGACTGCGTTGCTCTGACAGCCTCATTTGATTGACAGGAACCCCAGGCCCACAGAGGGCCAATGACCAGCCCATGGGCACATGGCATTTCCTGCTGCAGCGGGAGCTGCTCTGCCAGCACCCTTGCTAGCTGAGGCTGCTTATCCAACCCGGTGGGCAGGGTGGCCCAGGGTGGCCACTGGCTGGCACAAGCGTGGTACTTCTTAGGTCATGACCATGCCATGCTGAAAATGTCCTTTTGCGTTCTGGCTGGATAACATTTGAGCATTTCAAAACAGTGACTTATGTAACTGATTTTAGTTAGTTCTTTTTTCCCCCTTCTGTAATGGATGGCGTGGTAGTCAACTGCATTGGGGCACCCTCTCAACATCTCTCTAACTGTTCCTTGGAGGAAAATACGCACAGATGAAAATATTTTCTTCACTTTCCACTCATGGGATTGAATGGAGGGAAAACCCCAAACAATGAAAACAGAACCACAAGAAACCACTGTGCTTGCACAGAAACCTCATCTCAATCTGAAGTGTGTCCCCCTCTGGCCGTGGCCTTCAGCCCACGGAGGGTCTCTGCTTTCCCTCAGTTGACAGCCATGGCAGTGAAGAGCTGGGGCCGCCGGGGTTGGGAAGGTGGTGCAGATTTGACCCACGGTGCCTGTGTTAGCACACAGCAGAGGGAAGAGGGCAAGGAGCTCCAGGCACTGGCCCCCTGACTCCCCCAACCCCCTTACAGGGTCCCTTGCCTCTTCTCTGGGCTCTGGTTCTAAAGGGACTCTGAGCAAAAGTTCCCCCTATACAGACCAGAAATAGCTCCAGCCTCCTGATGCTGGCTTGGAATTGCAAGCACATTGGCATGAGAGAAATTAGGACACTTTAATAAATTATATTAATTTTCCTAGCCTCGCCAGCATTATTTGTGTACGTACGAGGGTGGGGGGGGGGCTATTAGATGGAGACCAAATCAGTTGAAATCATTCATTTGGGGCCAAATCTCACGACTTGAGCTTTTTATTTTGAATGTAAACATTAAAAATGCAAATCCAAAGAGTTGACTTCAAAAGGTAACAGACTCACACAGCCACAGAATAATCCCGGTAGGAATGTACCCCTGCCCCTGGCTGGTCTGGGTCCAGGCCCAGCTTCCATTGAGTGGGGGGCGGACTAACTGTGTGAGCTGGTGCAGGGCACAAAGTCAGTATGCAACCTGTATTTCACAGGTGCTGTTCTCCTCCTGTATCATGGTGAAGACTCCCGACCCTTGTTCCAGTCACTAGACCCTCCAGTGTGTAAACCCCACCTAGAGTGTGATGTCCATGGCGGCCCAGGACCCCTCACTCAGGCTGCAGGTTGAGGGGCAGAATTGTAGCCGCTGCCCTTGGCATTGGAGAGAAAATGCAGCTATGCTGGCAGGGCGCGGCGGGGCAGGCCAGGAGACAGGGTGCATCTGCACGTGTGTCTTTGGGGGCCAAATCAAGCCCTTCCTTGTGCTCTCAGCAGGCACCTTGTCAGGGCTCAGCACAGGTGTGGTTAAGGTGTAGCCCGCTGGGTGTTCTGGAGACAGGTTAAGTGAGTGGCCCTGCTTTGCAGAAAGCTCGGACGTCTGCATTGTTGCAGGCGTGGAAGGCAACCAGCCCCGGGCAGAAAGCACGTTGGAAGATGAAGGGGAAGGCAGGAAAGGAAGCTAGGTGCCCGAAGGAGAAGTACACTCTGACATTTACATCTGCGTGGCTGAGCTCACGCGTCTTCCTGTCTGAAATCAATCTGGTTTTATATCCATGTGAAAACACCCACAGCCGACTCATCATGACCATACATTAGTTTTACATAATTCACCTTATGAACAGGAGCTCATCACTGAAACATATAATTACTACCCCGTCCTCTTCCCCTCCCGCCCGCCCCGCCCCCCCCCCCCCCCCCCCCGTTAAGCACCCATATCTCTGTATAGTAAACACTGACACTCTGCTGCCAGGAGGCTGTGGGGCCAGAGGCATCTGGGCAGCAGTGGCAGAGTTGGGAACCCCTCGGCTGGCACAAGGGGCCTCGGCTTTGACTTTGGCTTTGGATGCCACGGACAATTATTCCTGTGGGTTCTCTGTAGCGGAGGGGTTGCTGCCAGCCACTGTCCACGTGCGGGAAATGGCCTCCACTCCCTGTCTCAGGAAACAAGCAGGTTTCCAAGTGCAATCTAAGCCTAATGCATACACAGTGATCGAAAGGACACGCCGCAACCTCTGTCTTTGCTTTCGCTTTGCTTTCTCCTCTCCTCTGCCTCCCCTTCTGCAACAGACAGAAGTATGTCATCCAGTATGCGACCAGGCAGGTGGTGACCAATAATTTGTTTCATTCATTCAAACATTAAGTACTTTCCCTGCTTTTTCTGACCCTCCATGCCCCTTCCTCTTTCTCTACACACACACACACACACACACACACACACACACACACACACACATTCCCTCGGCGCCCTCAGGCAAGAGTAGGCTGAGAGGTGATGGCGATGCTAGTGCCATGGCTGGGTCAACATGGCTGCGCCCTTGGGTTCCCTGGCTGAACCTGCTGCCTGTGCCCACCCTACTCTATTTGTCAGTCTCCTGCAGTCCCAAGCAGAGGCCAAGTGCCAGCAGAGGCTTTGTAAAGATAACCAGAAGCTCACTCACTAGCTGGGCAGTTCAAAACCCCAAACAGCAAAAACTCAGAAAGATGTCTTTGGAGACTTTTATCAGTGAAGGGTTTGATGAGCTGCATTTGAGGGAGGTGATAGGGGGTTAGCAGGTAGAGCAGGTGGTGGCCATGACCATGTTCCAGCCCCGAGCCTTTCTGCACGTCCACTCGTGAGCACGGCCCTCGCCTCTCAGCACCGTCCTGTGCTTGCCTCGACACTGGGGATGATTCATCAAGTCCTGAGGATTACCTCAGACTTTAAGGAGCTCGGGGTGGGGGGTGGGGTGGAGGGGGAGGAATGGGAAATAAAGCACTCTGCTTTGCTTGCATGCTTGTAATGCTCTCCCCCTTCACCTCATCATTCTACATTGCTCATGTATTGGAAAGTGTAAGACAATACGTTGACACTTGCCAAGTTATGATTTCAAAAAACTTGAGACTCCAAGCCTACTTCCCTGTGCGTTTTCCAGGCAGGAGACCTGTCCTAACACCTGCTGGCCGCCACAGCATGGCCTTCACCAGAGGGCATTCCGAGGTCTTCCTCGTCACTTGCCCCAGGGTTCAACCCTGCTCAGAGCCCAGTAAGATCTTGCAGCCAGAGAAAAGAAGATCCCCCGCGGCCGTCCTGAGTGCCCAGGCCTGTAGCTGAGCTCATGCCTGCTTGGTTTTCTGCACTAAGGATGGAGGAGACATCAGCCGGCTGGCAGCTTGCCCCTCTGCAGCCTGAGCACACCGTAGACCTGGGTGTGCGCTCGTTAGCACGGGCTCTTAGGGAGTACCTGTCTGGCTCTGAATCATAAGCACCTGCGAAAGCGTGGGTCAGGCGAGAAGTCAGTTACTGCGATCATGCTGAGCAGGCCACCCCATCTCCAGAGGGCAGATGGAGATGTACACAGCCCTAACAGGAGAGCACACACAGACACCGTCACTGGCAGGTGGGCGCACAGCAGAAAGCAAGTCTGTCTCTCCAGGTGTTGGGGCTGAGAAAGAAATCTTTCAATTGGTCTATCTTGCCTTTTTTTTTTTAAGATAAAAGAAACCACAATATAGTCGCACAGTGGCTGCAGCAGTAGATGCAAAGGAACCAATTATGAGGATGCTGGCGTGGGACTGGGCCACCTGAGCACAGCAACCTTTGCCCACGTGGCAATGGAGAGAGACCTTAGGAGCATCTTAAGGGTGCGGGAAGCAAGTCGAGGAAGACTACATCCACTGTGTTGCCATTTTACTTTTACTAAAGCTCAAAAGCCAACACTAACCAATGGTCTCATTAGGGACATTTGCATTTGTGTCCACAGTGAATGGCCCAGTGGTCATATTGTGTAACTCATAGCCGTGTGCTTCATTCGGGATGTATCAGCCCTTGTGTATGAGGGCCCTGGGGACACATCCATGTGGTTAGCGTGGTGTCAGGCTGGATGGTCTAGAGCGGAGCCAGGGGTGGGCAGGGGCAAACTGCAGCTCCAGAGCCATGTGAGGCCCTTCTGGTACATAGGTGTGTCTCTGAAGTAAAATTGAACACATTTTAAAGGCTGTATTTCCGAAAATGGTGATTTCATTTGTTTGTACAGATGAACCGATGGCTCTTGAATAATTTTCAAATTGTTGTCAGAGACAGGATTAGCTCTTCTGTCTTAAAAGTTTGCAGGCCCTTGGTCTAGAGGAACGAAGCCAGTGCCCCACACTCAGAGATGTGTGACAAAGAGCTTAATGTCAAGCAGGATGACTTTTGTATCAAGAAGCCAGTCCAGCCCAATATACCTCAAGTCCATGGTCTAAGGCCAGCAGGAGCCTTATTCAGACTCAGGCAGCTACAGGTCCATCACACCGGAAGCAGCCGGGGAGGGCGGGGTGGTGGGTGGTCACAGGCTGATGGCTGCAGAGTCCCGTGGACTCAAAGTCAGTGGGAACATGGCAGGGCGCCTGCCAAGAGCGGGCAACCTGCACGGAGCCCGCCTCTGGAGGTGGACACAGATCTCAGCAAGCCGCAAAGCAAAGGGCTGGAGAGAGAGCGAGGCGCTCCCAGCATCTCTGTTATGAAAAGGTCATACCCCGAGCTTGTGACCCGATTGATAGGTTGCATTTCACCTCTGTAATTTGCACAGGTTCAAGATGACATATGATCTAACCACCAGCCAGCCACCCAGTATTTTGCTGCTAATGGAAAGCTTGGTGGTTCAAGTCTCCCAGAGACAGTTCAGATAACAGGTCAGAGACATCAGCCACTGAATCATGATCAACTGGGTGGCAATTTTTTAAACATATATATTAGATGTATTTTTATAAATATCAACTATTGCACAATACACTGTTGCAGGGTGTGGCCTAGCCACGGTTCTTACAATCATTTCTAGCAGTAAGTTAAGCTATTTCAGCCACACTGTAGCAATTGTAGGAGTCCTAGTGGCTTCGTGGGTTTTGCATTGGGCTGCTGACCACAGGGTCATCAGTTCCAACCCACCAGCCACTCTGAGGGAGAAAGATGAGGCTCTGGTAAGAGGTTTCCCGTCTCAGGAAACCCTAGGTCCCGCAGGCTCGCAATGCGTCAGAATGGGCTCCCCGACAGGGTATGCTGCTGTCAGGTGCTGTGGAGACGATTCTGTCTGAGAGACCCTGAGGTACAGCGTGGCCCAGTCCTGCGCCACCCTCACCACTGCTGTTGTTGAGCCCACTGTTACAGCCGCCATGCCCTTCCTATCAGGGCCTTGTCCCTTTCGCTGCCCCTCTACATTACCAAGCAGGATGCCCTTCTCCAGGCACTGGGCTCTCCTGACAACGTGTCCAAAGGATAGGAGGCAGCGTCGGTGAGCCTCCCTACTAAAGGGAATTCTGGCTGTGGGATGTTTTCAATGACTGGCCACTAGGGGCTTAAGGACTCTTGGCTGGGTCTTCAGTGAATTAGCTGTTAATTCAGCGGCGCTCCCTCCTCTTTACGGGGGATGCATCTTAAGAACCCAAATATCCTGCTCACTCAATGAGGCCTGGCTTCAGGGAATCCTCCTTCCTTCACTCTTAGCCCACGAGAAGAAGCACTGTTTCCAGACAGTGATGTTTCTGGGGTGAGAGAAGAGCTGGGTGTGGTGCCAGCTGCCGTGTCTTCCTCTGTCTTCAAAGTTTCTTGAGGACTAGACACACTTTGGATGGGGGATGGTGAGCACAGGACAAGGCCTGGTCACCTTGGCTCCCAAAGTCTTTGAAAGTCTTTGTGCCTCAGGAGAGAAGCTCAGGTCGGGGAGCTGGGGGTTGCTGTGTCAAATGTTGGGGTGCCAGCTCTTTGTGCCTCTGCCCTATGGTTTCATTTTTTGTTTCTCACTGAATAAGTTTTATGTGTCTGGGCAGGAAGGTTTCAGCGTGCTCGTGGAGAAATTCCAGTGTCTTTCAGTTCCTTTTATCCGTGAACTATTTGAAGCCCTAGTGTGTGTATATGCCCACACTTACACACACACGTATTTTAATTTACTGATGAAACATTTAAGCCACTTGTTTAAAGCAGCCGATGTGCACGTGTTTTTTATTTCAACCCCTGTGTTTTAGATAGGAGCCTTTTGTGTGATCGCATTCTTTTATCAAGAGCAGAAGCGAGCACCCTTGGTAGCTGCTCGTCAGGGCTTGCTTGTCACTGAAGCATTGCTGAATGGTTAGCTGGTACGTTGTTTTCTTTTGGGGGGAAGCCAGATTAGATGACTTTCAACAAGGAGTCGTCTGATGCGTGTTTTCCCGTCCAGGTCTTCTTGTCCTGGAAGAAGCAACATCCCAGGTCCCTAGCAGCTGCCTTGTGTGATCGGCCAAGGGATGGAGCTGAAAGTCATTGGATGCAGTTAGCCCTGGCACCCTGCTGGCAAGGGACACAGATCATTGGGGGTTGAGGGAGGAGCCTGCAGGGAAGCACCAGGGCTCAGAGGTGGGTGGAACGCCTTCCTCTTGGGACTAGACTAGGTGTGTGCTATCCTCTGGGTGACCAGATTGCCTGCTCCTGATAATGGAGATTTTATCATTTAGAGATGGCAAGTTAAGATACTTTTATTGAATGAACTTCCTGCGAAGTTTCTGAGAGGTAGCTGGGGTTTATGACATAATTGCTCTACATGTTGATACCATCTTTTATCATAATTGTTTTTCATTGTTTTTAATAAAGGGATAAAAATAATAGGAGACATTTTAGAAAGTGGGGATTTTTTGTTCTATTATTCATGATACTAAAAATTACCCAAAATAAGATATTTTACAAAAAAGGGATTTTGTTCCGAAAGTGACTAATTTAAATCAGTTTATACAATGAACCCGCTAATGATCCTCCATGGAGAGGAGCGTGGTGCTTTTGTACAGTTATCATTTTTTATGAATAGAGTGATACAGAAAGTTCCTATTGTGTTGTACAGTGAGTTTCACACAACCTTCCTTTATCAACAGATGGCAACCAGCACATGAAAAATAATTAAAAAATAAAATGAAAAGAAACCGAGAATGAATTAAAGTGCTTCTTTGCGTTCTGATCTGCATTTTTGGTTTAGAATTTTTATGGTGAATTGCCATATTATCTGTTATATCAGTTTACAATGAGGCTCCTATCAGACATAAAACAGATTTATAATACCATTAAAACACAATATCAAAGAATGAATAAGCAATTCAATAAAATTACAATAACACAAAGATAAAATGAAGGCCTTTTCAATAACAGTTTTATGCAAGAACATTTTGCAGATAAATATGTGTTTATAGATCTTTTAAATGTACATTTATTATACTGTTCCTAATAGAGCCACAGGGGTTAATCTTTCCTGTGTGTTGTCTGTTAGAAGTGGTTTAAAAGCTAGCTGCAAAACTCTTCCATAGAGCGTTGTGCGTGTTCGCATTGATTTTGGTAAAGAGAGCCTTTTCTGTCCTACAGCTGAGTGCTGACACACGGTTGTCAGTTTGGCCGGGCCCCTTGGCCAGGCCACCTGAGACACGAGGGGAAAGTCACAATTGAAGTTGGAATCTGCTTTGCCCACCCCGGATGTTCAGGCCTGGTTTCCGGAAGGAAAAACACACACACACACACACACACACACACACACAAATGATGACAAGCCACCTCTCTGGGGAGCAAGGGGACCAGCAGGCTGAGGAGGCTGGCTCATGCCACTGCTGTCCCCGGCTGGCGAAGGGGAGGCAGCGCTGTGAGGGCCCTGCTCCCACTTAGGTCACACTGCCGCCACACTCCTCACACCTGGCTTGGTGCGTTTTAATTACTCATCCTGTTTACTTCCTTTGTCTTAAT